>NC_091301.1:10891741-10899241 GCF_038502225.1 Cherax quadricarinatus
GTCAGGGCAGTGACAAAGGGACAGTAAGTGAGGGAGACACTAGCGGAGTGACAGGGTCAGTGAGTGACGTGAAGAATTAGACACACATGTAACATCTGGGTATCTTTATTTGTAGACGTTTCGCCCTCAATTGACTTTATCAATACAATATAAGGACATAATGTGAAGAAAGTAGAATTATGTACAAAAGCTGAGGTAATGAGTCCCTCAGCTTTGAATTTTTCACGAGTTTAATGCACGAAACTTTTTAGTTGTCTATCCTAGGTCGACCCTTGACTCAGGGACTAATTACCTAATTATTTGTATATAGTTTTACATTCTTCATATTATGTCCTTGTACTGATAAATCCACATCATATTATGTCTTTGTATTGTACTGATAAAGCCACTGGATGGCGAAACGTCTACAACTAAAGATACCCAGACGTTGCACGTTCTTCATCTTGTCAGTATTGTACACCATTCACGTAGAGTGAGCGAGGTAGAGTGAGCGAGGTAGAGTGAGCGAGGTAGAGTGAGCGGGGTAGAGTGAGCGAGGTAGAGTGCTGGCAGAGCCGAGGCATCATGTTGAAAGTGCATGCACAAAACCAGTATTGTGTTATTTCCAAGATTAAATATTGATATTCCGTGCCAGGATGAGCATAGCTGTCACCGGTGGTGGGTTCATGGGGACAGAGGATGGGGTGGGGAGGGGGGGGAAGGCTGGGGTATAGAAATGGGACAGGGGACGGGATGGGAGGCCCATTTATCCTCTCTCCTCCAACACGGCAAGCAAGTTGTTTCAACCATGGTCCACCATAGTGACAACTGCTGTTACCATGGTCCACCGTAGTGGTGTTGGTAGTTGCTATCATTGTCCACTATAGTGCCAGTGGTAGTTGCTACCATGGTCCACCATAGTGCCAGTGGTAATCATCATGTAATCATCGCCAGTTGGCAATCATCATGTAGGTGAGAGAGCACGAGAAGGTCCAGAGATCTGCCAGTACCTTAGATTTCTGACACAGATGACCTCAACATCGCGGCAGAAGACTGACAACAAACATTAAAGCACCGAATCATTAAGGACTCACAACATAAGGGCCGTCAGAGCCGGTCACCCGACCGCTTCAGAATTCAGGCAAAAGCGTCAACTTTCCATACGCCCGTTGTCCCAGTTCATCTACCCGTAAATAGGTACCTGAGCCTGAGTGACAATCGATCGTTGTGGGTGGCATCCTGGGAGGGAAACGGGTAAAGGAGCGTGGTAAAATACCTTTGACAGGGCTGGGTTTTGAAATGATTGGCAGCAGAAAAGCATATCTTACCATGTAAAAATTTTTTTTGTAGAGGTAAAAGAATCGTGCATAAAATTTAGCATATTTGAAAAAAGGTGGAACCAGAACGAGGAGACACAATAGTTGGGATAAGGAGGAGGGGAAACAAGGAGAGGGATCGGAACGAGGGGACGTAAATGGTAACTGTATTTGAATGAGCACTGAAGAAGTAAAAAGGAACCTCAGCACGAGGGGAACAATGAACGCACGAGGGGAACAATGAACGCACGAGGGGGAACAATGAACGCACGAGGGGAACAATGAACGCACGAGGGGGAACAATGAACGCACGAGGGGGAACAATGAACGCACGAGGGGGAACAATGAACGCACGAGGGGAACAATGAACGCACGAGGGGGAACAATGAACGCACGAGGGGGAACAATGAACGCACGAGGGGGAACAATGAACGCACGAGGGGGAACAATGAACGCACGAGGGGAACAATGAACGCACGAGGGGGAACAATGAACGCACGAGGGGGAACAATGAACGCACGAGGGGAAACAATGAACGCACGAGGGAAACAATGAACGCACGAGGGGGAACAATGAATGCACGAGCACGAGGGGGAACAATGAACGCACGAGGGGAAACAATGAACGCACGAGGGGAACAATGAACGCACGAGGGGGAACAATGAACGCACGAGGGGAACAATGAACGCACGAGGGGGAACAATGAACGCACGAGGGGGAACAATGAACGCACGAGGGGGAACAATGAACGCACGAGGGGAACAATGAACGCATGAGGGGGAGCAATGAACGCACGAGGGGAACAATGAACGCACGAGGGGGAACAATGAACGCACGAGGGGGAACAATGAACGCACGAGGGGGAACAATGAACGCACGAGGGAAACAATGAACGCACGAGGGGGAACAATGAACGCACGAGGGGAACAATGAAAGCACGAGGGGAACAATGAACGCACGAGGGGGAACAATGAACGCACGAGGGTGAACAATGAACGCACGAGGGGAACAATGAACGCACGAGCGGGAACAATGAACGCACGAGGGGAACAATGAACGCACGAGGGGAACAATGAACGCACGATTGGGAACAATGAACGCACGAGGGGAACAATGAACGCACGAGGGGAACAATGAACGCACGAGGGGAACAATGAACGCACGAGGGGAACAATGAACGCACGAGCGAGAACAATGAACGCACGAGGGGGAACAATGAACGCACGAGGGGAACAATGAAGGCACGAGGGGAACAATGAACGCACGAGGGGAACAATGAACGCACGAGGGGGAACAATGAACGCACGAGGGGGAACAATTAACGCACGAGGGGGAACAATGAACGCACGAGGGGAACAATGAACGCACGAGGGGAACAATGAACGCACGAGGGGAACAATGAACGCACGAGGAGGAACAATGAAAGCACGAGGGGAACAATGAACGCACGAGGGGGAACAATGAACGCACGAGGGGGAACAATGAACGCACGAGGGGGAACAATGAACGCACGATGGGAACAATGAACGCACGAGGGGGAACAATGAACGCACGAGGGGAACAATGAACGCACGAGGGTGAACAATGAACGCACGAAGGAACAAGCAATAAACGCACGAGGAGGAACAATGAAAGCACGAGGGGAACAATGAACGCACGAGGAGGAACAATGAACGCACGAGGGGGAACAATGAACGCACGATGGGAACAATGAACGCACGAGGGGGAACAATGAACGCACGAGGGGAACAATGAACGTACGAGGGGGAACAATAAACGCACGAGGGGAACAATGAACGCACGAGGGGGAACAATGAACGCACGAGGGGAACTAATAAGGAACGCAAACGTCATACACAATTATAAATGTAAATTAGGGTAATCCCCACATGCTAATGGTGAAGTGGCGCTCCGTTGTGCTCTACTGTGCTTCACTGTGTTCCACTGTGCTCTACTGTGCTCCACTGTGTTCCACTGTGCTCCACTGTGCTCTACTGTGCTCTACTGTGCTCCACTGTGCTCCACTGTGTTCCACTGTGCTCCACTGTGCTCTACTGTGCTCTACTGTGCTCCACTGTGTTCCACTGTGCTCCACTGTGTTCCACTGTGCTCCACTGTGCTCTACTGTGCTCTACTGTGCTCCACTGTGTTCCACTGTGCTCTACTGTGCTCCACTGTGCTCCACTGTGTTCTACTGTGCTCCACTGTGCTCTACCGTGCTCCACTGTGTTCCACTGTGCTCTACTGTGCTCCACTGTGCTCCACTGTGTTCCACTGTGCTCTACTGTGCTCCACTGTGCTCCACTGTGCTCTACTGTGCTCCACTGTGTTCCACTGTGCTCTACTGTGCTCCACTGTGCTCCACTGTGTTCTACTGCGCTCCACTGTGCTCTACTGTGCTCAACTGTGTTCCACTGTGCTCTACTGTGCTCCACTGTGCGCCACTGTGTTCTACTGTGCTCCACTGTGTTCTACCGTGCTCCACTGTGTTCCACTGTGCTCTACTGTGCTCCACTGTGCTCCACTGTGTTCTACTGTGCTCCACTGTGCTCCACTGTGCTCTACTGTGCTCTACTGTGCTCCACTGTGCTTCACTGTGCTCTACTGTGCTCCACTATGCTCCACTGTCTTCTACTGTGCTCCACTCTGCTCTACCGTGCTCCACTATGCTCCACTGTCTTCTACTGTGCTCCACTGTGCTCCACTGTGTTATACTGTGCTCCACTGTGCTCTACCGTGCTCCACTGTGTTCCACTGTGCTCAACTGTGCTCCACTGTGCTCCACTGTGCTCTACTGTGTTCCACTGTGCTCTACCGTGCTCCACTGTGCTCCACTGTGCTCTACCGTGCTCCACTGTGTTCTACTCTGCTCCACTGTGCTCTACTGTGCTCCACTGTGCTCCACTGTGTTATACTGTGCTCCACTGTGCTCTACCGTGCTCCACTGTGTTCCACTGTGCTCCACTGTGCTCTACTGTGCTCCACTGTGCTCTACCGTGCTCCACTGTGCCCCACTGTGTTCTACTCTGCTCCACTGTGCTCTACTGTGCTCCACTGTGCTCCACTGTGCTCCACTGTGCTCTACCGTGCTCCACTGTGCTCCGCTGAGCTTCGCTGTGTGTGCGCAGCCAACGCGCGTCTGGTAAGTCTAAGATTAGCTTTCAGGACCGTAACATGGAGTCATTTACGATACTGTATACGACATATGTCAGGCCAGCATTGGAGTACGCAGCACCAGTGTGAAACCCACACCTCTTCAAGAAGTTGGAGAAAGTGTAGAGGATTGCAGCGAGACTAGTCCCGGAGGTATGGGGTAAGTGCTATGAGGAGAAGTTAAGGGAACTCTGTCTGATAACACTAGAGGGAAGAAAGACAAGGATTTATATGATAAGAACGTACAAAATACTGAAAGGAATTGATAGAAGCTGCGAATCGACCCCTTGCAATCACATATAGGTGAGTACACGCACGCACACACACACACACACACACACACACACACACACACACACACACACACACACACACACACACACATACACATACACACACACACACACACCCACACACACACACACACATACATACACACACACACACACACATACATACACACACACACACACACACACACACACACACACACACATTTGTAATAATTATATAATTATGGGGGAGCGCTAAACCCGTAGGATTATGCAGCGCATGTGGATGGGGGATGGAAGGCATTCAAGCTTAATTCAGAGAACAGGAGTACAGAACCAGTTCCTTAGATCAAGAGCCCCTCACCAACGTCAAGGAACCTCCCTTGAGGGTCCATTTGTCATAGAAACAAGAGTTCAGTGGGGTGGACAAAACACTGTGGGAAGTCACTCTCCTTCAGAGACAACACCTTCAGCAAGCAACACTGCTCTGAGACAACACCTTCAGCAAGCAACACTGCTCTGAGACAACACCTTCAGCAAGCAACACTGCTCTGAGACAACACCTTCAGCAAGCAACACTGCTCTGAGACAACACCTTCAGCAAGCAACACTGCTCTGAGACAACACCTTCAGCAAGCAACACTGCTCTGAGACAACACCTTCAGCAAGCAACACTGCTCTGAGATAACACCTTCAGCAAGCAACACTGCTCAGAGACAACACCTTCAGCAAGCAACACTGCTCAGAGACAACACCTTCAGCAAGCAACACTGCTCTGAGACAACACCTTCAGCAAGCAACACTGCTCTGAGACAACACCTTCAGCAAGCAACACTGCTCAGAGACAACACCTTCAGCAAGCAACACTGCTCTGAGACAACACCTTCAGCAAGCAACACTGCTCTGAGACAACACCTTCAGCAAGCAACACTGCTCTGAGACAACACCTTCAGCAAGCAACACTGCTCTGAGACAACACCTTCAGCAAGCAACACTGCTCTGAGACAACACCTTCAGCAAGCAACACTGCTCTGAGACAACACCTTCAGCAAGCAACACTGCTCTGAGACAACACCTTCAGCAAGCAACACTGCTCTGAGACAACACCTTCAGCAAGCAACACTGCTCTGAGACAACACCTTCGGCAAGCAACACTGCTCTGAGACAACACCTTCAGCAAGCAACACTGCTCAGAGACAACACCTTCAGCAAGCAACACTGCTCAGAGACAACACCTTCAGCAAGCAACACTGCTCTGAGACAACACCATCAGCAAGCAACACTGCTCTGAGACAACACCTTCAGCAAGCAACACTGCTCAGAGACAACACCTTCAGCAAGCAACACTGCTCTGAGACAACACCTTCAGCAAGCAACACTGCTCTGAGACAACACCTTCAGCAAGCAACACTGCTCTGAGACAACACCTTCAGCAAGCAACACTGCTCTGAGACAACACCTTCAGCAAGCAACACTGCTCTGAGACAACACCTTCAGCAAGCAACACTGCTCTGAGACAACACCTTCAGCAAGCAACACTGCTCTGAGACAACACCTTCAGCAAGCAACACTGCTCTGAGACAACACCTTCAGCAAGCAACACTGCTCTGGGACAACACCTTCAGCAAGCAACACTGCTCTGAGACAACACCTTCAGCAAGCAACACTGCTCTGAGACAACACCTTCAGCAAGCAACACTGCTCTGAGACAACACCTTCAGCAAGCAACACTGCTCAGAGACAACACCTTCAGCAAGCAACACTGCTCTGAGACAACACCTTCAGCAAGCAACACTGCTCTGAGACAACACCTTCAGCAAGCAACACTGCTCTGAGACAACACCTTCAGCAAGCAACACTGCTCTGGGACAACACCTTCAGCAAGCAACACTGCTCTGAGACAACACCTTCAGCAAGCAACACTGCTCTGAGACAACACCTTCAGCAAGCAACACTGCTCAGAGGCAACACCTTCAGCAAGCAACACTGCTCAGAGACAACACCTTCAGCAAGCAACACTGCTCTGAGACAACACCTTCAGCAAGCAACACTGCTCAGAGGCAACACCTTCAGCAGGCAACACTGCTCTGAGACAACACCTTCAGCAAGCAACACTGCTCAGAGACAACACCTTCAGCAAGCAACACTGCTCTGAGACAACACCTTCAGCAAGCAACACTGCTCAGAGGCAACACCTTCAGCAAGCAACACTGCTCTGAGACAACACCTTCAGCAAGCAACACTGCTCTGAGACAACACCTTCAGCAAGCAACACTGCTCTGAGACAACACCTTCAGCAAGCAACACTGCTCAGAGACAACACCTTCAGCAAGCAACACTGCTCAGAGACAACACCTTCAGCAAGCAACACTGCTCTGAGACAACACCTTCAGCAAGCAACACTGCTCTGAGACAACACCTTCAGCAAGCAACACTGCTCTGAGACAACACCTTCAGCAAGCAACACTGCTCTGAGACAACACCTTCAGCAAGCAACACTGTTCAGAGACAACACCTTCAGCAAGCAACACTGCTCAGAGACAACACCTTCAGCAAGCAACACTGCTCTGAGACAACACCTTCAGCAAGCAACACTGCTCTGAGACAACACCTTCAGCAAGCAACACTGCTCTGAGACAACACCTTCAGCAAGCAACACTGCTCTGAGACAACACCTTCAGCAAGCAACACTGCTCTGAGACAACACCTTCAGCAAGCAACACTGCTCTGAGACAACACCTTCAGCAAGCAACACTGCTCTGAGACAACACCTTCAGCAA
>NC_091301.1:10904241-10946741 GCF_038502225.1 Cherax quadricarinatus
CAGTAAAGGCGAGGTGATGGAGACGACAAGGCGTTGTTCGCGTGCTGTAAAAAATTATCTATCCATTGTAATCCCTATCCTTTTGGTCATTAAGATTAATTTATTTGTCTTTAGTTAATATCTCAGGATAATTAGTCCCTAATTATCTTGATCTCGTGATTGTCTGCTACGTTCTAATTCCGGAGTAAATTGTGAGCTTGACTGCTTTGTAAATTAGCGTAAATTTGTGTAAATTTGTGAGGAAACCCGTGTAAATGATGATGTTTTTCCTCACTATCCTCCCTCACTATCCTCCCTCACTATCCTCCCTCACTACCCTCCCTTACTACCCTCTATCACTACCCTCCCTCACTACCCTCTATCACTACCCTCCCTCACTACCCTCTATCACTACCCTCCCTCACTACCCTCCCTCACTACCCTCCCTCACTACTACCCTCCCTCATTCCTCACTACTATCCTCCCCCTCACCCTCCCTCACTACCCTCCCTCACTCATCCTCCCTCACTATCCTCCCTACCCTCCTTCACTACCTCCTACCCTCCCTCACTACCCTCCCTCACTACCCTCGCTCACTACCCTCCCTCACTACCATTCCTCACTACCCTCCCTCACTACCCTCCCTCACTACCACTACACTCCCTCCTCACTACCCTCCCTCACTCACCCTCCCTCACTACTCACTTCCTCACTACCCTCCCTCACTACCTCACTACCTCTCTCACTACTCCTCCCTCACTACCACTACCCTCCTCACTACCTCCCTACCCTCCCTCCCTCACTACCCTCCCTCACTACCCTCCCCCTCTCCTCACTACTCCTCCCTCACTACCCTCCCTCACTACCCTCCCTCACTACTCACTCCCTCACTACCCTCTCTCCTACCCTCCCTCACTACCATCACTCCCTCACTACCCTCCCTCACTACCACTACCCTCCTCACCCTCCTCACTACCCTCCCTCACTACCCTCCCTCACTACCTTCCTCACTACCCTCCCTCACTACCCCTCACTACCCTCCCTCACTACCATCTCCCTCACTACCCTCCCTCACTACCATTCCCTCACTACCCTCTCCTCACTACCCTCCCTCACTACCATTCCTCACTACCCTCCCTCACTACCCTCCCTCACTAACATTCCTCACTACCCTCCCTCACTACCCTCCCTCACTACCATTCCTCACTACCCTCCCTCACTACCCTCCCTCACTACCCTCCCTCACTACCATTCCTCACTACCCTCCCTCACTACCCTCCCTCACTACCCTCCCTCACTACCCTCCCTCACTACCCTCCCTCACTACCCTCCCTCACTACCATTCCTCACTACCCTCCCTCACTACCCTCCCTCACTACCATTCCTCACTACCCTCCCTCACTACCCTCCCCCTACCATTCCTCACTACCCTCCCTCACTACCCTCCCTCACTACCATTCCTCACTACCCTCCCTCACTACCCTCCCTCACTACCATTCCTCACTACCCTCCCTCACTACCATTCCTCACTACCCTCCCTCACTACCCTCCCTCACTACCATTCCTCACTACCCTCCCTCACTACCCTCCCTCACTACCATTCCTCACTACCCTCCCTCACTACCCTCCCTCACTACCATTCCTCACTACCCTCCCTCACTACCTCTCTCACTACCCTCCCTCACTACCATTCCTCACTACCCTCCCTCACTACCCTCCCTCACTACCCTCCCTCACTACCCTCCCTCACTACCATTCCTCACTACCCTCCCTCACTACCCTCCCCCACTACCATTCCTCACTACCCTCCCTCACTACCCTCCCTCACTACCCTCCCTCACTACCATTCCTCACTACCCTCCCTCACTACCCTCCCTCACTACCATTCCTCACTACCCTCCCTCACTACCCTCCCTCACTACCATTCCTCACTACCCTCCCTCACTACCCCTCTGAAAAGGGGAGGAGGTGTTCTGTAAGACAGATTGGATTTTGCCACTGAAGTGGCTAGTTTTGTTGTATACCTTCTATCCATCCTGCTGAGGGTAGCGCAACAGATATGGACGCACAAAAGGCCTAGGAACTAGGCCCAAAATGGGTTAACAGGAGCACATCTGGATTTATGTCTACAGCTCACTTATCTGTTACAAGCAAATTTAGGAAATTTGCTTAATATGTCTGGTATCTTATTTTCATTAATAAAATACCTTGACATATCAAAGTCTCTGTCTCTATATTCCTCAATAAGTGAACAATTAAGAACATAGTGTTCAAGATAGCAAAGGGCTGCACACATACTTTGCATTTAGTAGCAACAAGAGCAGACGCAGCCCTGCCAGCAGACTCCTGCTTAGATCCATCAAAGTATATAACTTGTGATAAATTATTACTACCAGCTAGACGAGAAATTTCTTCCTGAGCAGTTGCTTTAAACAAGTGATTTAAGGAAGGGATTGCTAGTGATGAGCTTCTTGGGAGGGACTTGCAGGTATGTGATATTAAATGAACACATCTTCCAAGGAGAGGTAAAAATGTTCTTGTTGTCTATAGTGATACAGTGATGTGTATTTACTTGTAAACTTTCGGTAAGATTCTCAGTTACAGTGTCTGGTTCATTTCTTAACATTCTAACACCAAGTACAGTGCTCCTGAATGATACATTCTAACACCAAGTACAGTGCTCCTGAATGATACATTCTAACACCAAGTACAGTGCTCCTGAATGATACATTCTAACACCAAGTACAGTGCTCCTGAATGATACATTCTAACACCAAGTACAGTGCTCCTGAATGATACATTCTAACACCAAGTACAGTGCTCCTGAATGATACATTCTAACACCAAGTACAGTGGTCCTGAATGATTCATTCTAACACCAAGTACAGTGCTCGTAAATGATACATTCTAACACCAAGTACAGTGCTCCTAAGTGATGCATTCTAACACCAAGTACAGTGCTCCTGAATGATACATTCTAACACCAAGTACAGTGCTCGTAAATGATACATTCTAACACCAAGTACAGTGCTCCTAAGTGATGCATTCTAACACCAAGTACAGTGCTCCTGAATGATACATTCTAACACCAAGTACAGTGCTCCTGAATGATACATTCTAACACCAAGTACAGTGCTCCTAAATGATACATTCTAACACCAAGTACAGTGGTCCTGAATGATACATTCTAACACCAAGTACAGTGGTCCTAAATGATACATTCTAACACCAAGTACAGTGCTCCAGAATGATACATTCTAACACCAAGTACAGTGCTCCTAAATGATACATTCTAACACCAAGTACAGTGGTCCTGAATGATACATTCTAACACCAAGTACAGTGGTCCTGAATGATACATTCTAACACCAAGTACAGTGCTCCTGAATGATACATTCTAACACCAAGTACAGTGGTCCTAAATGATGCATTCTAACACCAAGTACAGTGGTCCTGAATGATACATTCTAACACCAAGTACAGTGCTCCTGAATGATACATTCTAACACCAAGTACAGTGCTCCTAAATGATGCATTCTAACACCAAGTACAGTGCTCCTGAATGATACATTCTAACATCAAGTACAGTGGTCCTAAATGATACATTCTAACACCAAGTACAGTGGTCCTGAATGATACATTCTAACACCAAGTACAGTGCTCCTGAATGATACATTCTAACACCAAGTACAGTGCTCCTAAATGATGCATTCTAACACCAAGTACAGTGCTCCTGAATGATACATTCTAACACCAAGTACAGTGGTCCTAAATGATACATTCTAACACCAAGTACAGTGGTCCTGAATGATACATTCTAACACCAAGTACAGTGCTCCTGAATGATACATTCTAACACCAAGTACAGTGCTCCTAAATGATACATTCTAACACCAAGTACAGTGGTCCTGAATGATACATTCTAACACCAAGTACAGTGGTCCTGAATGATACATTCTAACACCAAGTACAGTGGTCCTGAATGATACATTCTAACACCAAGTACAGTGGTCCTGAATGATACATTCTAACACCAAGTACAGTGGTCCTGAATGATACATTCTAACACCAAGTACAGTGCTCCTGAATGATACATTCTAACACCAAGTACAGTGGTCCTGAATGATACATTCTAACACCAAGTACAGTGCTCCTGAATGATACATTCTAACACCAAGTACAGTGGTCCTGAATGATACATTCTAACACCAAGTACAGTGGTCCTGAATGATACATTCTAACACCAAGTACAGTGCTCCTGAATGATACATTCTAACACCAAGTACAGTGCTCCTGAATGATACATTCTAACACCAAGTACAGTGGTCCTGAATGATACATTCTAACACCAAGTACAGTGGTCCTGAATGATACATTCTAACACCAAGTACAGTGCTCCTGAATGATACATTCTAACACCAAGAACAATGCTACTGAATGATACATTCTAACACCAAGTACAGTGGTCCTGAATGATACATTCTAACACCAAGTACAGTGCTCCTGAATGATACATTCTAACACCAAGTACAGTGCTCCTGAATGATACATTCTAACACCAAGTACAGTGGTCCTGAATGATACATTCTAACACCAAGTACAGTGGTCCTGAATGATACATTGTAACACCAAGTACAGTGCTCCTAAATGATACATTCTAACACCAAGTACAGTGCTCCTAAATGATACATTCTAACACCAAGTACAGTGCTCCTAAATGATACATTCTAACACCAAGTACAGTGCTCCTAAATGATACATTCTAACACCAAGTACAGTGCTCCTGAATGATACATTCTAACACCAAGTACAGTGGTCCTAAATGATACATTCTAACACCAAGTACAGTGGTCCTGAATGATACATTCTAACACCAAGTACAGTGCTCCTGAATGATACATTCTAACACCAAGTACAGTGGTCCTGAATGATACATTCTAACACCAAGTACAGTGGTCCTGAATGATACATTCTAACACCAAGTACAGTGGTCCTGAATGATACATTCTAACACCAAGTACAGTGCTCCTAAATGATACATTCTAACACCAAGTACAGTGGTCCTGAATGATACATTCTAACACCAAGTACAGTGGTCCTGAATGATACATTCTAACACCAAGTACAGTGCTCCTAAATGATACATTCTAACACCAAGTACAGTGCTCCTGAATGATACATTCTAACACCAAGTACAGTGGTCCTAAATGATACATTCTAACACCAAGTACAGTGCTCCTGAATGATACATTCTAACACCAAGTACAGTGGTCCTAAATGATACATTGTAAAATTTAAAAATTCCAGGAATCTTAAATCACAAAATTACAAAATCCTAGAATTTAAAAAATTGCAGAATTTTTTACATTTCCAAAAAAAAACATAAATCTAAAATTCCATAAATCTACAGTTCCTGAAATCTAGAATTCCAGAACTATTTAATCCCTGAAATATAGAATTTCAGGATTCCAGAAATCAAACTTCCCATAAATCTAGAATTCCAAAAATCCAAAATTTTAAGTTTTCAAGCCTTGACTATCATCATTGTTCTTCATAATTCAACAATTCCATGATTACTGAATTCCATGATTCCAGATTTCCAGGATTCTCTTAAATGTAAAGAACTCATATGTAAGATTCCTCAATTTTCGGGAATCAGTGTCATCCAGCGAGCTTCTGGATTCCAAGTATCTGGAATTCCAGGAATCAAGCCAAATCGACCCACTTGGTGCCTAGTTAAGTTGGATTCCAGGATCCCTAAATATTCCAGGATTCCTAAATATTCCAGTATTCCTAAATATTCCAGGATACCCAAATATTCTCGGATTCTTAAATTATTATTGTTAATAATAATAAATAATAATAATAATAATAATAATAATAATAATAATAATTAATAATGATAATAATTAATAATATTATTACTGTTATTACTCGGAAGCACTAAACCCACAAGGGGTCTTACAGCTCGTAGAAAACGGGATTTAATCAGGTCTGGTACAAGAAAGGGGCTAAAAAGTAAATACCTGCAGTTCCCCGTATCAAAAGCCCCTGGCCAGCCCAAGAGAAACCTCGCTCTGATGGGTGAAACGTCTACCCACTGTGAATGATGTCTGTGTAGTGGAGATGAAGACTGTTGTTTCTACTGCTGGAAATACTACTACTACTAATACTACCAGTGCTACTGCTCCTACTACCAGTGCTACTACTACTACTACCAGTGCTGCTACTACTACTAGTGCTACTACTAATACTACCAGTGCTACTGCTCCTACTACCAGTGCTACTACTACTACTACCAGTGCTGCTACTACTACTACTACTACCAGTGCTGCTACTACTACTAGTGCTACTACTAATACTACCAGTGCTGCTACTACTACTAGTGCTACTACTAATACTACTACCAGTGCAACACCACCAGCGCTGCTTCTACCACCAGTGCCACTACCTACCACCTACCAGTGCTTTACCCACTACCAGTGCCATTACTAACACCACCAGCGCTGCCACACTACCACCAGTGCCTACTACCATCACCTACCAGTTCTGCCACTACTACACCAGTGCCACCACCATCCACCACCAGTGCCGCCTACCACTACTCCAGCAAGCCACCACCTACCACCACCACCACCAGTGTTGCACCACCACCACCAGTGCCACCACCACCACCACCAGCTGCCACCACCACCACCACCACCAGCTGCCACTCCACCACCACCAGTGCCACCACCACCACCAGCCAGCTGCCACCACCACCTAGCACCTACTACTAATACCACCAGTGCTGCCACACCACTACCAGTGCCTGCCACTCAACACCACCAGTGCTGCCACCTATCCACCAGTGCCACCTACCACTGTTACCACCAGCGCCGCCACCACCACCAGTGCCACCACTAACCACCACCAGCGCCACTGCTCCCACCACCACAGTGCCACCACTGCCACCTACCACCAGTGGTGCCTACCATCACCACCAGTGCCACCACTCCAATACCACCAGTGCCACTGCTCTACTACCACCAGTGCCACTACCACTACCACCAGTGCTGCCTACTACCACCAGTGCCACTACCAATAACACCACCAGTGCGTACCACTACACCAGTGCCACTACTAACACCACCAGTGCCACTGCTCCTCACCACCAGTGCCACCTACCTACCACCACCAGCGCTGCTACTCACCACTCCAGTGCCACTTACCTTAACACCACCAGCGCCACTGTTCTCTACTACCAGTGCTACTACTAGTACTACCAGTGCTGCTACTACTACTAGTGCTACTACTAATACTACCAGTGCTACTGCTCCTACTACCAGTGCTGCTACTACTACTACTACAAGTAATACTACCAGTGCACGCGAAGTGCGTCGTTCATAACACGTGTGTGTGTGTGTCTGGTGTGTAAATTTCCTGACGTTCAGATTGATTTCCGCCTAGGTACTTTAACAATGGTTTTGACTAACAGTCTTTCTGCTGGCTAGAAGGCAAACCCATTTTGTAGATCCCCAAGCTTGTGTTGCCTGTGACACGGCAGCAGCGACACCAAGCAACACATTCATCCAGTCATATAATATGATTACAGGAAGGGGTTACCCCCGTCTGGGTCGTCTTACTGACATTGGCCTAGACATATGGCTTACCTCCATTATATATATATATATATATATATATATATATATATATATATATATATATATATATATATATATATATATATATATATATATATATATATACACACACACATAGGAGAGATGTATAATTGGAGGGCTTGGCCAGCCCTAGCAGTAGTAATAGTAGTAATAGTAAGAATAACAACAATAATACAACAACAACAATAATAATAATAATAATCACAATAATATCAATAACAATAATAATAGTAATAATAATAATAATAATAATTCTAATAATAATAATAATAGTGTGGCCCTTACCTAACAGCTACTAGAGGGAAGCCCAGTGGTGACCTGTGACCTGATGACCTATGAAGGAAAACTGTGCCCTGCTGACCTGTGAAAGCCACTGTGACCTGCTGATCTGGAAATGTACTTGACCTAGTCGCTATGACCTCGTAACATCACACGCTGCAGTCAGCAGCGACCTCCATTGACGACCTCTCTCTTGACCTCTCCTTGACATTTAATTGATATCCTCTGACCTCTTCCCGAGCTTCCTTGACCTCTCAATATTTCCCTTGACTTGCTTGACCTCTTCTTGACCTCCATTAACCCCCCCCAAGGAAGGTTCCTTAAGGCTTGTTATGGGGCTCTTGATCCAGGGAATTGGATCTGTGTTCCAGTTCCCTAAATTGCACCTAAATGTCATCCATTCCCCCACAGGCGCTGTATAATTCCTACGGGTTTAGCGCTTCCCATGATAATAATAATAATAATAATAATAATAATAATAATAATAATAATAATAATAATAATAATAATAATAATAATAACGACCTCCTTTAATCTGAAGTAACATTTCCTTGACCTTTCTTGACATATTTTGACCAAGTTTGACCTTCATCTGCCTTTCTCTGATATACCTTAATGACACTTGACCTCGCTTAACCTCACTTAACTCCACTAATTTCTTGACATTTTTTTCCGATCTCTGCTCCGCCACTTTTCAAATCAAATCAAATCAAGTTTATTCTCTATAAGGATTACAATGTTGAGTTTATAGAATTTGGTTATTGTCTGGTTTACACCTTTTAAAATACTGATTACAGAGGGAGCCACTAGAACACCTCGACTTTCATTGACCTTCTTGACCTCTCTCTCTCTCTCTCTCTCTCTCTTAAACCACTTTTGACCTTGAATTCCAACGACCTCTCCTTGACCTATATTAACCTCCCCTGACCAGGGAAGAAACACGTGCAATTAATGTGTATATCATTTGAAGGCAGAGGGAAGGGGGAGGGGGGAGGGGGAGGGGGGATGGGGAGGGGGGATGGGGAGGGGAGGGGGGAGGGGGTACGGAAGGGAAGGAGGTAGGAAGGAGAAGAAAGAGAGAGAGAGAGGGAGAGAGAGAGAGAGAGTGGGAGGTTGATGGGAGGGAAGAAAAATGGTAATGGGAGATGATTTTGTGCAATTATGGAGGATATTTTTTATGAGAGAGAGAGAGAGAGAGAGAGACAGAGAGAGAGAGAGAGAGAGAGAGAGAGAGAGAGAGAGAGAGAGAGAGAGAGCGACAGCTCAATTGTAGTTGAATAATAATAATAATAATAGCAATAATAATAATAATTATACTACTACTACCACTAGTACCACCACCACTACTACTACTACTACTACTACTACTACTACTACTACTACTACTACTAATAATAATAATAATAATAACAATAACAGTATGAGATGAGTACCGAGTCTTGTTCTCAATATATAACGTACGTACCAATTGTACTCAGGATATGATACCCCGCATATAGCAGTGTCTCAGCCACTGTTGCCTGAGAAGGTACAAAGGTTCGCAAAAACACTGGTTCCTGAACTGTTTTTGACTGATTACAGAGGTCATTCTAACAGTCCTAAAGCTATGCGAGTGGAGGCCCAAGGGAGACACGATTATGACGTGAAAAATACTTAAAGGGCTAGATAATGGATAGGGAGTGGCTGGTTAAGAGGTGGATCATCCACAGGGATCATCTTAGGGTGATAAGTGAAGGTAAATGGACGAAGATGTTGGTGGGAGGGACGCAAGTTACGTACACAGTTTCAGGAGTGAGTATGATTCGAACCGTTGAGGAAACAGCGGAACCGGTCGATGCGCATTAAGAGGTGGGATATCCAGGAGCCGTGAATAGACTCCTGGAAATGCAACTAGGTGAGTACACACACACACACACACACACACACACACACACACACACACACACACACACACACACACACACACATACACACACACATACACACACACACACACACACACACACACATCTAGTTTAATATCACTAATAAATTATCCCACATATAGTATCGCCTTCAGTTGTTTGACAATTGGTAGTTTAGAAATTCTAGAATAGATTGATAACAGCGTCGTTAAGCGTAATTGTTATTGACAGGGATTGTTCCAGTCATTGATAGAGTAATTGTGATTGTGGGTTCTGCAGTGTGTTTATACTTATTATTATTATTATTATTATTATTATTATTATTATTATCATTATTATTATTATAAAAGAAGCGCTAAACCCACTAGGGTTAATAATTGTAGCAATTACTAGTTGTCAAAGGCACTTATCGATAGAAACTTGGCCTGTTTCGTGTGTGTGTGTGTGTGTGTGTGTGTGTGTGTGTGTGTGTGTGTGTGTGTGTGTGTGTGTACTCACCTAGTTGAGGTTGCGGGGGTCGAGTCCGAGCTCCTGGCTCCGCCTCTTCACTGGTCGCTACTAGGTCACTCTCCCTGAACCGTGAGTTTTATCATACCTCTGCTTAAAGCTATGTATGGATCCTGCCTCCACTACATCGCTTCCCAAACTATTCCACTTACTGACTACTCTGTGGCTGAAGAAATACTTCCTAACATCCCTGTGATTCATCTGTGTCTTCAGCTTCCAACTGTGTCCCCTTGTTACTGTGTCCAATCTCTGGAACATCCTGTCATTGTCCATCTTGTCAATTCCTCTCAGTATTTTGTATGTCGTTATCATGTCCCCCCTATCTCTCCTGTCCTCCAGTGTCGTCAGGTTGATTTCCCTTAACCTCTCCTCGTAGGACATACCTCTTAGCTCTGGGACTAGTCTTGTTGTAAACGTTTGCACTTTCTCTAGTTTCTTTACGTGTTTGGCTAGGTGTGGGTTCCAAACTGGTGCCGCATACTCCAATATGGGCCTAACGTACACGGTGTACAGGGTCCTGAACGATTCCTTATTAAGATGTCAGAATGCTGTTCTGAGATTTGCTAGGCGCACATATGCTGCAGCAGTTATTTGGTTGATGTACTCACCTATTTGTGGTTGCAGGGGTCGAGTCATAGCTCCTGTCCCCGCCTCTTCGCTGATTGCTACTAGGACCTCTCTCTCCATGCCCCATGAGCTTTATCATACCTCGCCTTAAAACTATGGTTCCCGCCTCCACTAAGTCACTTTCTAGGCTATTCCACGGCCTGACTACTCTATGACTGAAGAAATACTTCCTAACACCCCTTTGATTCATCTGAGTCTTCAACTTCCAATTGTGACCTCTTGTGTCTGTGTCCCTTCTCTGGAACATCCCGTCTTTGTCCACCTTGTCTATTCCGCGCAGTATTTTATGTCGTTATCATGTCTCCCCTGACCCTCCTGTCCTCCAGTGTCGTCAGGCCGATTTCCCTCAACCTTTCTTCGTAGGACAATCCCCGTAGCTCTGGGACTAGTCTTGTTGCAAACCTTTGCACTTTCTCTAATTTCTTGACGTGCTTGACTAGGTGTGGATTCCAAACTGGTGCTGCATACTCCAGTATGGGCCTGACGTAAATGGTATACAGAGTCTTGAACGAATCCTTACTGAGGTATCAGAACGCTTTCCGTTGGTTTGCCAGGCGCCCGTATGCTGCAGCAGTTATCTGATTGATGTGCGCCTCAGGAGATATGCTCGGTGTGTGCCTGGTGTTATACTCACCCCAAGATCTTTTTCCTTGAGCGAGGTTTGTAGTCTCTGGCCCACTAGACTGTACTCCGTCTGCGGTCTTCTTTGCCCTTTTCCAATCTTCATGACTTTGCACTTGGTGGGGTTGAACTCCAGGAGCCAATTGCTGGACCAGGTCTGCAGCCTGTCCAGATCCCTTTGTAATTCTGCCTGGTCCTCGTCTGGTTGAATTTTTCTCATCAACTTCACGTCATCTGCAAACAGGGACACTTCGGATTCTATTCCTTCCGTCATGTCGTTCACAACTACCAGAAACAGCACTGGTCCTAGGATTGACCCCTCTGGGACCCCGCTGGTCACAGGTGCCCACTCTGACACCTCGCCACGTGCCATGACTCGCTGCTGTCTTCCTGACAAGTATTCCCTGATCCATTGTAGTGCCTTCCCTGTAATCCCTGCTTGGTCCTCCAGTTTTTGCACCAATCTCTTGTGTGGAACTGTGTCAAACGCCTTCTTGCAGTCCAAGAATATGCAATCCATCCACCCCTCTCTCTCTTGTCTTACTGCTGTCACCATGTCATAGAACTCCAGTAGGTTTGTGACACAGGATTTCCCGTCCCTGAAACCATGTTGGCTGCTGTTGATGAGATCATTCCTTTCTAGGTGTTCCACCACTCTTCTCCTGATAATCTTCTCCATGACTTTGCATACTATACATGTCAGTGACACTGGTCTGTAGTTTAATGCTACATGTCTGTCTCCTTTTTTAAAGTTTGGGACTACATTTGCTGTCTTCCATGCCTCAGGCATGTGTGTGCATGTGTGTGTGTGTGTGTGTGTGTGTGTGTGTGTGTGTGTGTGTGTGTGTGTGTGTGTGTGTGTGTGTGTGTGTGTGTGTGTGTGTGTGTCAAGGCTACACAAACAATTCTCATGTAACTTCATAACGGCCTCATTAGCTGAGGTTGTTAGCTGAGGCACCTTCATTGTGTCAACATTGACAGTGACACACTGCCTCTCCTGCAGTCATCAATCATATTATTATTATTATTATTATTATTATTATTATTATTATTATTATTATTATTATTATTATTATTATTATTATTATTATTATTACTACTACTACTACTACTACTACTACTGTTTTTATTGTCACTGTGTTTAACCCTGCGTTTGTAGTGCTAACTCATTATAATAATAATAATAATAATAATAATAATAATAATAATAATAATAATAATAATAATAATTTGGGTTACCTACAGGTTACCTGTCGAAGGTAACAGGGGGGGGGTTCGCCGCCCCCATTGACCTGCTCGACCTTTCACCTCTTAACACACTTTGAGGAGGAATACCAAACCGACTTTTCACTCGGTCTTATGACCCCACTTAGGTCGCAAACTGGATGACTCTGAGTATTCCCTACACCGTGAACATATCTCCCCTGGATTTTTGTTTCTTCTGTCTCACGGCCCTGGCTGTCAGAGTAGATTTTCTGTCCATTAGTGGACGTAGGACCGAGCCGCCACTGCCTGCGCTCAATGACCCACGTGGGTTTAGCTCTTCCAGAATGATGCCTTAGGCTCTATTTTTTAGAAATAATAATAATAATAATAATAATAATAATAATAATAATAATAATAATAATAATGTGTTGTTAATGTGCTTGAAAGATGAGAGAGAGAGAGAGAGAGAGAGAGAGAGAGAGAGAGAGAGAGAGAGAGAGAGAGAGAGAGAGAGAGAGAGAGAGAGAGAGAGAGAGAGAGAGAGAGAGAGAGAGAGAGAGAGAGAGAGAGAGAGAGAGAGAGAGAGAGAGAGAGAGAGAGAGGGAGGGGGAGGGGGAGAGAGAGAGAGAGAGAGAGAGAGAGAGAGAGAGAGAGAGAGAGAGAGAGAGAGAGAGAGAGAGAGAGAGAGAGAGAGAGAGAGAGAGAGAGAGAGAGAGAGAGAGGAACGTAGATCGGGGGGAAGGTGCGATAAGGCAGACGTACGAGGTGCTGGAAACTTTAAATCGAATCAAGGATGCCAAACTGAACGAGAGTTGCGCAATCCACAGAGTTGATGGGATCCCAGGTGACACGTCCAGGGGTAACTAGCAGGCAAACTTGCTCAATATCCACTGGGATTGACGGGGAGATTAACAACAGGGGATTAACAGAGTTATTGACCGGCTGATTTGACAGGGAGGTCCGGCAGCGAATAATTAACAGAGGAGGAGCTGACAGGTTTATTGACAGATAGGGAATTGACAGGGAGGAATGACAGCGGGGAGTCATCAGAGTTTGACAGCGGGGGTTGACAAGAGAAGTTGACATTAGATTTAGAGGGGATTTAGAGGAAGAATAAAAGGGTGAATAAGAGGGTAATAATAATAATAATAATAATAATAATAATAATAATAATAATAATAATAATAATAATAATAATAATAATAATATTAATAATAATAATTATTGTTATTATTATTGTGTGTCAATCATCGCGAGGAATGGTTGATGGGGGAAGAGGGGGGAGGGGGGCCTGGTGTTTGTGTGTGTGTGTGTACTCACCTAACTGTGCTCACCTAATTCTGGTTGCAGGGGTCGAGACTCATCTCCTGGCCCCGCCTCTTCACTGATCACTACTAGGTCCTCTCTCTCTCTGCTCCCTGAGCTTTGTCATACCTCGTCTTAAAGCTATGTATGGTTACTGCCTCCACTACATCACTTGCTAGACTATTCCACTTCCTGACAACTCTATGACTAAAGAAGTACTTCCTAACAACCCTTTGACTCGTCTGAGTCTTCAGCTTCCAGTTGTGACCCCTTGTTTCCGTGTCCCCTCTCTGGAACATCCTGTCTCTGTCCACCTTACCTATTCCACGCAGTATTTTGTATGTCGTTATCATGTCGTCCCTGACCCTTCTGTCTTCCAGCGTCGTCAGGCCGATTTCCCTCAACCTTTCTTCGTAGGACATTCCCTGAGCTCCGGAACTAACCTTGTTGCAAACCTTTGCACTTTCTCTAATTTCTTGACGTGTTTGACCAGGTGTGGGTTCCAAACTGGTGCTGCATACTCCAGTATGGGTCTGACGTACACAGTGTGTCTTGAACGATTCCTTACTAAGGTGTGTGCGTATGTGCGTGTGTGTGTGTGTGTGTGTGTGTGTGTGTGTGTGTGTGTGTGTGTGTGTGTGTGTGTGTGTGTGTGTGTGTGTGTGCGTGTGTGTGTGTGTACATTGATCTTCCTGGTTGCTCTCCTTGGGGGGGGGTAAGATGTAGAAAGATGGAGGAAGGGATAGGGGGAGGGGGGCTTGGGGAGGGGAGAATGGGGGAAGGGGAGGCCCCCCGACAACCACTTTCTCCAGGCTTGACACCATGTGGGAACTAAACTTGGGAAATACATCTGTGGTGTACGTGAGAGAAGTCCTGTACATGGGGTTGAGTCATATATGTGAGATGAATCATGTACGTGGGATGAATCATGTACTTAGGGTGAGTCATGTACGTTGGATGAATCATGTACGTGGGATGAATCATGTAAATGGGATGAGTCATGTACTTGAGGGTTAGTCATGTACGTGGGATGAATCATGTACTTGGGGGTGAATCATGTACGTGGGATGAATCATGTACGTTGGATGAATCATGTACTTGGGGTGAATCATGTACGTGGGATGAATCATGTACGTGGGATGAATCATGTACTTGGGGGTGAATCATGTATGTGGGATGAATCATGTACGTGGGATGAATCATGTATCTGGGGTGAATCCTGTACGTGGAGGGGGTGAGTCTTGTACGTGGATTCAACGTGTGAGTAGCGGACGTCACGAAAACAAGATTTGTTCATAAATCGCGACTCTTAACGCAAAATCATACTCGTGCAGATTCGTAAAAAATTATTTTTCCCGCATAGTGTATTTCCATATGTTAGGAAAAAATATGATTCGTTTATCTTGTCAATTTATGGTCAAAATTTTTAACCTGTGCACTCGTGGTGCACAGGTCGCATGCAGCCTTCATCCACCCTTCGTGTAGTAGATAGGTCTCAAACGCAATAGGCCTACAAGGCTTAGGAAGCCCTAAGTCTTTTTTTTTTTGTGTGTGTGTTTGTCGAAAGCCATCTTAAATTTTGCATGGATAACTTCTTAAAGAGTCAAAATTGGTATCTATACCATTCGTCTTACCTAACAACATCTATACCATTCATTGGTATGTATACCAATCGTTCTCTGTTGGTGTTCCAACTTAACGAATGTCATCATTCTGTATTTTGTGTTTTTAAGAAATAGATTATAAACATTCTCTGATTCTTTCAGGGACGTTTTTAGGCTCACACATTCATCTCTTACAAGTTTGGAGAAGAAGGTCAGGTTCCTTGACCTCTGAGCATGTTGCGAGCGCCAGTCAATACCCTTCATTCCTCCATTATAGCCGGCAGTGCCGCTGCACCCATCTCTCTTACCATTACACATGCAAAAGAGGTTACATACACCTAGATAAGTATATCTCACGGTGTATATACACCGAGTGCTTACTGTAATTTCTGTTTTAGCTAGTAAGGTATCCGTTGTATCCCCGACAGGTGGTGTTCAGGTTATACCCAGTCTAAATGACCTTCCTGTTGTCGACAGATTCTTAAACTTTGTACATAAAGTTATCCTACTAAGCTCCTCTAGTGTGATTCACAGTAAACGTGATTGATGGAGGGACGGGAAGGATGGGGCTTGAATGATGGGTAGAGGAGGGGTGAGTGAGGTAAAATTATACCCGTAAGGAAGCACTGAGCCTGTGAGGAGAGTTCATACATCGCCTAGGGACAATGTTATTGTGCCAACTTATCGTCGCACAGAGAACGAGACTTCTTTCTTTCAACACACCGGCCGTATCCCACCGAGGCGGGGTGGCCCAAAAGGAAAAACGAAAGTTTCTCCTTTTACATTTAGTAATATATACAGGAGAAGAGGTTACTAGCCCCTTGCTCCCGGCATTTTAGTTGCCTCTTACAACACGCATGGCTTACGGAGGAAGAATTCTGTTCCACTTCCCCATGGAGATAAGAGGAAATAAACAAGAATAAGAACTAGAAAGAAAATAGAAGAAAACCCAGAGGGGTGTGTATATATGTGCTTGTACATGTATGTGTAGTGTGACCTAAGTGTAAGTAGAAGTAGCAAGACGTACCTGAAATCTTGCATGTTCATGAGACAGAAAAAAGGACACCAGCAATCCTACCATCATGTAAAACAATTACAGGCTTTCGTTTTACACTCACTTGGCAGGACGGTAGTACCTCCCTGGGCGGTTGCTGTCTACCAACCTACTACCTATTGAGAACGAGACATGGGAATTAATAGGGGTTGGAGAGGGGCTTTGAGGTGAAACAATGAGGTTCGCGGATTGACGAGCGAGCAGCCAGGCGAGTTAGGGAGGTCAGGAGGTGATCACAGTATCAGGTACTGGGAGAATAAGTCTGAGTTTTGATTAATGTTATTGGTTGCGGCGGCTGTTACCGCGGGTTCTTGATTTGTAGCGACGGTCGCTTTCTTTGATAAGTCTTGCCTCTGGGAAATTCGTAAGGTGCTTCTCGGTATACCCGTGTAGAGTGCAGGCGTTCTCAGTGTTCCCACCGACATAAGTCTGGTCACAGCCTAATTGTTCCGTAGCTCGATTAGTAGCGCACTCATCTTACACAAAGAATGCCCGTGGTTCGATTCCCGGTATGAGTGGAAACACTGGGGCGTGTTCCCTTAAGACACCAGTTGTCCCTGTTCACCTAGCAGCAAGTGGGTACCTGGGTGTTAGTCGACTGATGTGGGTCGCATCCTGGGGAGAAAATTAACCTAAACTAACCAAAATGCTCTGCATAACCGGGGGCTTTCTACTATATAGTGTGCCATTGGTGTCAGCTATGGTCTGTATAATTTGCATCATGTACTTGAAGAAATAAAGATTATTATTATTATTATTATTATTATTATTATTATTATTATTATTATTATTATTATTATTATTATTATTATTATTATTATTATTATTATTATTTTTATTATTATTATTATTATTATTATTATTATTATTATATAATTCATACACCGCCAGTGATGCCTCTTGCTGACTATATCTTTGATGATTTTAGATAGAGTATTAGTGACTAATTATGGCGTTAGCTAATGTAATGGGAAGCTTATTGTTGATTCTCCTGATGAGATATATAGCACAGGTGCTGGGTGTAGTCTTGAAGCAAGAGTTACTTAGTGTAGTATCTTCTTGACTCTTCTTGTTCCCCTCAGGGAAGGTTCCTTGATGTTGGTGAGGGGCTCTTAATTTAGGGAATTGGATCTGTGCTCCAGTTCCCCGAATTAAGCCTGAATGCCTTCCACATCCTCCCCCCCCCCAGGCGCTGTATAATCCTCCGGGTTTAGCGCTTCCCCTTGATTATAATAATAATAATCGACTCTTCTTGCAGTCCATAATGCAATATTGTGGGTAGTGAAATACGGCGAAAAACGTAATTTCAGTAACTACATTCTTCTTTGAGAGACACTGGAGTGGAAAGAGATTCTCTGCGATCATGAAATTGAACCACTTGATGATCCCAGGCTTGCTTCTATCCTCGTGACGTGAATAATAATAGAAATGATGATGATGCAGGTCGGGTTATATTTGTTAGTTTGCTGTAAACTTTTGAGATTAAGTTTATCGCTCTCTGGCTGTCTTCAAGAGGGAGCTGGACAGGTACCTTAAGTCAGTACCTGACCAGCCGGGCCGGTCAGGTACTGACTTGAGGTTTACGTGTGGCTAGAAGTAACAGAGTTGTTGATCAGGCCCTGGTCCACTACGAGGCCTGGTCATGGACCTGGCCGTGGGGGCGTTGACCCCCGAAACATCCTCCTGATATATTCCAGGTATCTTTACTAATCGGCGTTGTTTCAAAATCAAATCACAAAATGGATGGGTTTGGAACCCACGGCAGGTGTTACTACAATTTCCCGAGTCATTGTGTGTCGAATTTACATACCAGGGAACAGGAGGTAATAAAGAAGAGGATGATGTCTCCAATTCCATGGATCAAGAGCATTTTACTGGCATCTTCAATACTTCTCCGGGAAAATATCTTAGCAGACCAGAGAGTAGCAGATATTTTTGTTAATTAAACAAAATCTGGTACATCCGCAGTGTGGTGCTGACCAATTCCATATGATAGTTAAGTCGTGCTTTTTAAAACAGATCTTGTAGCCTTAGCTTGTGCAGCAGCGAATATTGTACCTCATAAACAGTGAAATTTGTCACTGCTGTAGTGACTTCACAAAGTTCACTTCCAACATCACGAAAGTAATCAATTTTCTCTACTTAAAAACCACACTAAATTTAGACTGGCCTAAGATAGGCCTGGCAGGAGCAAGTTAGATGACATCAGGTCACCTGAGTGAGGCAAAGTTACGTCACCTTCTTAACTTACTTATAATGCTTAACAAAATTGTATATCATATAAAAATCTCAAGGAAATTTTTCTGGTATTGGGCAGGATAAAGTTTGTGAAAAAAAGTTGTTTTTAAGTGCAGTTGTTTTTAAGTGGAGTTGTTTTTAAGTGCAGTTGTTTTTAAGTGCAGTTGTTTTTAAGTGCAGTTGTTTTTAAGTGGAGTTGTTTTTAAGTGGAGTTGTTTTTAAGTGCAGTTGTTTTTAAGTGGAGTTGTTTTTAAGTGCAGTTGTTTTTAAGTGGAGTTGTTTTTAAGTGGAGTTGTTTTTAAGTGCAGTTGTTTTTAAGTGGAGTTGTTTTTAAGTGCAGTTGTTTTTAAGTGGAGTTGTTTTTAAGTGCAGTTGTTTTTAAGTGGAGTTGTTTTTAAGTGCAGTTGTTTTTAAGTGGAGTTGTTTTTAAGTGCAGTTGTTTTTAAGTGGAGTTTTAAGTACAGTTGATTTAAGTGGAGTTGTTTTTAAGTGGAGTTGTTTTTAAGTGCAGTTGTTTTTCAGTGCAGTTGTTTTGAATGCAGTTGTTTTTAAGTGCAATTGTTTTTAAGAACAGTTGTTTCAAGTGCAGTTGATTTAAGTGCAGTCGTTGTTAGTACAGTTTTCAGTACAGTTATTTTTAGGACAGTTATTTTAAGTGCAGTTATTTTTAAGTACAGTTGTTTTTAAGTACAGGTGTTTTTAAGTGCAGTTGTTTTTAAGTACAGTTTTCTTAGAGCAGTTGTTTTTAAATGCAGTTGTTTTTAAGTACAGTTGTTTTTAAGTGCAGTTATTTTTAAGTATATGGTGTTTTTAAGTGCAGTTGTTTTTAAGTACAGTTGTTTTTAAGTACAGTTGTTTTTAAGTACAGCTGTTTTTAGTACACTTGTTTTTAAGTACAGATGTTTTTAAGTACAGTTGTTTTTAAGTACAGTTGTTTTTACTACAGTTGTTTTTAGTACACTTGTTTTTAAGTACAGTTGTTTTTAAGTACAGTTGTTTTTAAGTACAGCTGTTTTTAGTACACTTATTTTTAAGTACAGTTGTTTTTAAGTACAGTTGTTTTTAAGTACAGCTGTTTTTAGTACACTTGTTTTTAAGTACAGTTGTTTTTAAGTACAGTTGTTTTTAAGTACAGTTGTTTTTAAGTACAGCTGTTTTTAGTACACTTGTTTTTAAGTACAGTTGTTTTTAAGTACAGTTGTTTTTAAGTACAGTTGTTTTTAAGTACAGCTGTTTTTAGTACACTTGTTTTTAAGTACAGTTGTTTTTAAGTACAGTTGTTTTTAAGTACAGTTGTTTTTAAGTACAGTTGTTTTTAAGTACAGCTGTTTTTAAGCAGTTGTTTTTAAGTACAGTTGTTTTTAAGTACAGCTGTTTTTAATACACTTGTTTTTAAGTACAGTTGTTTTTAAGTACAGTTGTTTTTAAGTACAGTTGTTTTTAAGTACAGTTGTTTTTAAGTACAGTTGTTTTTAAGTACAGTTGTTTTTAAGTACAGTTGTTTTTAAGTACAGTTGTTTTTAAGTACAGTTGTTTTTAGTACACTTGTTTTTAAGTACAGTTGTTTTTAAGTACAGTTGTTTTTAAGTACAGTTGTTTTTAAGTACAGTTGTTTTTAAGTACAGCTGTTTTTAAGTACAGTTGTTTTTAAGTACAGCTGTTTTTAGTACACTTGTTTTTAAGTACAGTTGTTTTTAAGTACAGTTGTTTTTAAGTACAGTTGTTTTTAAGTACAGTTGTTTTTAAGTACAGCTGTTTTTAAGTACAGTTGTTTTTAAGTACAGCTGTTTTTAGTACACTTGTTTTTAAGTACAGTTGTTTTTAAGTACAGTTGTTTTTAAGTACAGTTGTTTTTAAGTACAGTTGTTTTTAAGTACAGTTGTTTTTAAGTACAGTTGTTTTTAGTACACTTGTTTTTAAGTACAGTTGTTTTTAAGTACAGTTGTTTTTAAGTACAGTTGTTTTTAAGTACAGTTGTTTTTAAGTACAGTTGTTTTTAGTACACTTGTTTTTAAGTACAGTTGTTTTTAAGTACAGTTGTTTTTAAGTACAGTTGTTTTTAAGTACAGTTGTTTTTAAGTACAGTTGTTTTTAAGTACAGTTGTTTTTAAGTACAGTTGTTTTTAAGTACAGTTGTTTTTAAGTACAGTTGTTTTTAAGTACAGTTGTTTTTAAGTACAGTTGTTTTTAGTACACTTGTTTTTAAGTACAGTTGTTTTTAAGTGCAGTTATTTTTAAGTATATGGTGTTTTTAAGTGCAGTTGTTTTTAGGTGTAGTTGTTTTTAGTGCAGTTATTTTTAAGTGTAGTTGTTTTTAAGTGCAGTTGTTTTTAGTGCAGTTATTTTTAAGTGTAGTTGTTTTTAAGTGCAGTTGTTTTTAGTGCAGTTATTTTTAAGTGTAGTTGTTTTTAAGTGCAGTTGTTTTTAGTGCAGTTATTTTTAAGTGTAGTTGTTTTTAAGTGCAGTTGTTTTTAGTGCAGTTATTTTTAAGTGTAGTTGTTTTTAAGTGCAGTTGTTTTAAGTACAGTTGTTTTTAAGTACAGTTGTTTTTAAGTACAGTTGTTTTTAAGTACAGTTGTTTTTAAGTACAGTTGTTTTTAAGTGCAGTTGTTTTTAGTGCAGTTGTTTTTAAGTACAGTTGTTTTTAAGTACAGTTGTTTTTAAGTACAGTTGTTTTTAAGTACAGTTGTTTTTAAGTACAGTTGTTTTTAAGTACAGTTGTTTTTAAGTACAGTTGTTTTTAAGTACAGTTGTTTTTAAGTACAGTTGTTTTTAAGTACAGTTGTTTTTAAGTACAGTTGTTTTTAAGTACAGTTGTTTTTAAGTACAGTTGTTTTTAAGTACAGTTGTTTTTAAGTACAGTTGTTTTTAAGTACAGTTGTTTTTAAGTACAGTTGTTTTTAAGTACAGTTGTTTTTAAGTACAGTTGTTTTTAA
Organism: Cherax quadricarinatus; assembly: GCF_038502225.1. Lineage (NCBI taxonomy): Eukaryota > Metazoa > Arthropoda > Malacostraca > Decapoda > Parastacidae > Cherax > Cherax quadricarinatus. Next base: position 10,926,166 of record NC_091301.1, read on the forward strand.
GTACAGTTGTTTTTAAGTACAGTTGTTTTTAGTACACTTGTTTTTAAGTACAGTTGTTTTTAAGTACAGTTGTTTTTAGTACACTTGTTTTTAAGTACAGTTGTTTTTAAGTACAGTTGTTTTTAAGTACAGTTGTTTTTAAGTACAGTTGTTTTTAAGTACAGTTGTTTTTAAGTACAGTTGTTTTTAAGTACAGTTGTTTTTAAGTACAGTTGTTTTTAAGTACAGTTGTTTTTAAGTACAGTTGTTTTTAAGTACAGTTGTTTTTAAGTACAGTTGTTTTTAAGTACAGTTGTTTTTAAGTACAGTTGTTTTTAAGTACAGTTGTTTTTAAGTACAGTTGTTTTTAAGTACAGTTGTTTTTAAGTACAGTTGTTTTTAGTACACTTGTTTTTAAGTACAGTTGTTTTTAAGTACAGTTGTTTTTAAGTACAGTTGTTTTTAAGTACAGTTGTTTTTAGTACACTTGTTTTTAAGTACAGTTGTTTTTAAGTACAGTTGTTTTTAAGTACAGTTGTTTTTAAGTACAGTTGTTTTTAAGTACAGTTGTTTTTAAGTACAGTTGTTTTTAAGTACAGTTGTTTTTAAGTACAGTTGTTTTTAAGTACAGTTGTTTTTAAGTACAGTTGTTTTTAAGTACAGTTGTTTTTAAGTACAGTTGTTTTTAAGTACAGTTGTTTTTAAGTACAGTTGTTTTTAACTACAGTTGTTTTTAGTACACTTGGTCTTGTGTGATTCATTCAGCTCAGTAACAGAGCAGTAATATTATGAGAAGCAAGAACTAACAATATTTCCCCTGTCATACTCCATCATACACACCTCCCCTGTCATACTCCATCATACACACCTCCCCTGTCATACTCCATCATACAGACCTCCCCTGTCATACTCCATCATACAGACCTCCCCTGTCATACTCCATCATACAGACCTCCCCTGTCATACTCCATCATACAGACCTCCCCTGTCATACTCCATCATACAGACCTCCCCTGTCATACTCCATCATACAGACCTCCCCTGTCATACTCCATCATACAGACCTCCCCTGTCATACTCCATCATACAGACCTCCCCTGTCATACTCCATCATACAGACCTCCCTTGTCATACTCCATCATACAGACCTCCCCTGTCATACTCCATCATACAGACCTCCCCTGTCATACTCCATCATACAGACCTCCCCTGTCATACTCCATCATACAGACCTCCCCTGTCATACTCCATCATACAGACCTCCCCTGTCATACTCCATCATACAGACCTCCCCTGTCATACTCCATCATACAGACCTCCCCTGTCATACTCCATCATACAGACCTCCCCTGTCATACTCCATCATACAGACCTCCCTGTCATACTCCATCATACAGACCTCCCCTGTCATACTCCATCATACAGACCTCCCCTGTCATACTCCATCATACAGACCTCCCCTGTCATACTCCATCATACAGACCTCCCCTGTCATACTCCATCATACAGACCTCCCCTGTCATACTCCATCATACAGACCTCCCCTGTCATACTCCATCATACAGACCTTCCCTGTCATACTCCATCATACAGACCTCCCCTGTCATACTCCATCATACAGACCTCCCCTGTCATACTCCATCATACAGACCTCCCCTGTCATACTCCATCATACAGACCTCCCCTGTCATACTCCATCATACAGACCTCCCCTGTCATACTCCATCATACAGACCTCCCCTGTCATACTCCATCATACCTCCCCTGTCATACTCCATCATACAGACCTCCCTGTCATACTCCATCATACAGACCTCCCCTGTCATACTCCATCATACAGACCTCCCCTGTCATACTCCATCATACAGACCTCCCCTGTCATACTCCATCATACAGACCTCCCCTGTCATACTCCATCATACAGACCTCCCCTGTCATACTCCATCATACAGACCTCCCCTGTCATACTCCATCATACAGACCTCCCCTGTCATACTCCATCATACAGACCTCCCCTGTCATACTCCATCATACAGACCTCCCCTGTCATACTCCATCATACAGACCTCCCCTGTCATACTCCATCATACAGACCTCCCCTGTCATACTCCATCATACAGACCTCCCCTGTCATACTCCATCATACAGACCTCCCCTGTCATACTCCATCATACAGACCTCCCCTGTCATACTCCATCATACAGACCTCCCCTGTCATACTCCATCATACAGACCTCCCCTGTCATACTCCATCATACAGACCTCCCCTGTCATACTCCATCATACAGACCTCCCCTGTCATACTCCATCATACAGACCTCCCCTGTCATACTCCATCATACAGACCTCCCCTGTCATACTCCATCATACAGACCTCCCCTGTCATACTCCATCATACAGACCTCCCCTGTCATACTCCATCATACAGACCTCCCCTGTCATACTCCATCATACAGACCTCCCCTGTCATACTCCATCATACAGACCTCCCCTGTCATACTCCATCATACAGACCTCCCCTGTCATACTCCATCATACAGACCTCCCCTGTCATACTCCATCATACAGACCTCCCCTGTCATACTCCATCATACAGACCTCCCCTGTCATACTCCATCATACAGACCTCCCCTGTCATACTCCATCATACAGACCTCCCCTGTCATACTCCATCATACAGACCTCCCCTGTCATACTCCATCATACAGACCTCCCCTGTCATACTCCATCATACAGACCTCCCCTGTCATACTCCATCATACAGACCTCCCCTGTCATACTCCATCATACAGACCTCCCCTGTCATACTCCATCATACAGACCTCCCCTGTCATACTCCATCATACAGACCTCCCCTGTCATACTCCATCATACAGACCTCCCCTGTCATACTCCATCATACAGACCTCCCCTGTCATACTCCATCATACAGACCTCCCCTGTCATACTCCATCATACAGACCTCCCCTGTCATACTCCATCATACAGACCTCCCCTGTCATACTCCATCATACAGACCTCCCCTGTCATACTCCATCATACAGACCTCCCCTGTCATACTCCATCATACAGACCTCCCCTGTCATACTCCATCATACAGACCTCCCCTGTCATACTCCATCATACAGACCTCCCCTGTCATACTCCATCATACAGACCTCCCCTGTCATACTCCATCATACAGACCTCCCCTGTCATACTCCATCATACAGACCTCCCCTGTCATACTCCATCATACAGACCTCCCCTGTCATACTCCATCATACAGACCTCCCCTGTCATACTCCATCATACAGACCTCCCCTGTCATACTCCATCATACAGACCTCCCCTGTCATACTCCATCATACAGACCTCCCCTGTCATACTCCATCATACAGACCTCCCCTGTCATACTCCATCATACAGACCTCCCCTGTCATACTCCATCATACAGACCTCCCCTGTCATACTCCATCATACAGACCTCCCCTGTCATACTCCATCATACAGACCTCCCCTGTCATACTCCATCATACAGACCTCCCCTGTCATACTCCATCATACAGACCTCCCCTGTCATACTCCATCATACAGACCTCCCCTGTCATACTCCATCATACAGACCTCCCCTGTCATACTCCATCATACAGACCTCCCCTGTCATACTCCATCATACAGACCTCCCCTGTCATACTCCATCATACAGACCTCCCCTGTCATACTCCATCATACAGACCTCCCCTGTCATACTCCATCATACAGACCTCCCCTGTCATACTCCATCATACAGACCTCCCCTGTCATACTCCATCATACAGACCTCCCCTGTCATACTCCATCATACAGACCTCCCCTGTCATACTCCATCATACAGACCTCCCCTGTCATACTCCATCATACAGACCTCCCCTGTCATACTCCATCATACAGACCTCCCCTGTCATACTCCATCATACAGACCTCCCCTGTCATACTCCATCATACAGACCTCCCCTGTCATACTCCATCATACAGACCTCCCCTGTCATACTCCATCATACAGACCTCCCCTGTCATACTCCATCATACAGACCTCCCCTGTCATACTCCATCATACAGACCTCCCCTGTCATACTCCATCATACAGACCTCCCCTGTCATACTCCATCATACAGACCTCCCCTGTCATACTCCATCATACAGACCTCCCCTGTCATACTCCATCATACAGACCTCCCCTGTCATACTCCATCATACAGACCTCCCCTGTCATACTCCATCATACAGACCTCCCCTGTCATACTCCATCATACAGACCTCCCCTGTCATACTCCATCATACAGACCTCCCCTGTCATACTCCATCATACAGACCTCCCCTGTCATACTCCATCATACAGACCTCCCCTGTCATACTCCATCATACAGACCTCCCCTGTCATACTCCATCATACAGACCTCCCCTGTCATACTCCATCATACAGACCTCCCCTGTCATACTCCATCATACAGACCTCCCCTGTCATACTCCATCATACAGACCTCCCCTGTCATACTCCATCATACAGACCTCCCCTGTCATACTCCATCATACAGACCTTCCCTGTCATACTCCATCATACAGACCTCCCCTGTCATACTCCATCATACAGACCTCCCCTGTCATACTCCATCATACAGACCTCCCCTGTCATACTCCATCATACAGACCTCCCCTGTCATACTCCATCATACAGACCTCCCCTGTCATACTCCATCATACAGACCTCCCCTGTCATACTCCATCATACAGACCTCCCCTGTCATACTCCATCATACAGACCTCCCCTGTCATACTCCATCATACAGACCTCCCCTGTCATACTCCATCATACAGACCTCCCCTGTCATACTCCATCATACAGACCTCCCCTGTCATACTCCATCATACAGACCTCCCCTGTCATACTCCATCATACACATCTCCCCTGTCATACTCCATCATACAGACCTCCCCTGTCATACTCCATCATACAGACCTCCCCTGTCATACTCCATCATACAGACCTCCCCTGTCATACTCCATCATACAGACCTCCCCTGTCATACTCCATCATACAGACCTCCCCTGTCATACTCCATCATACAGACCTCCCCTGTCATACTCCATCATACAGACCTCCCCAGTCATACTCCAACATACAGACCAGACCTCCCCTGTCATACTCCATCATACAGACCTCCCCTGTCATACTCCATCATACAGACCTCCCCTGTCATACTCCATCATACAGACCTCCCCTGTCATACTCCATCATACAGACCTCCCCTGTCATACTCCATCATACAGACCTCCCCTGTCATACTCCATCATACAGACCTCCCCTGTCATACTCCATCATACAGACCTCCCCTGTCATACTCCATCATACAGACCTCCCCTGTCATACTCCATCATACAGACCTCCCCTGTCATACTCCATCATACAGACCTCCCCTGTCATACTCCATCATACAGACCTCCCCTGTCATACTCCATCATACAGACCTCCCCTGTCATACTCCATCATACAGACCTCCCCTGTCATACTCCATCATACAGACCTCCCCTGTCATACTCCATCATACAGACCTCCCCTGTCATACTCCATCATACAGACCTCCCCTGTCATACTCCATCATACAGACCTCCCCTGTCATACTCCATCATACAGACCTCCCCTGTCATACTCCATCATACAGACCTCCCCTGTCATACTCCATCATACAGACCTCCCCTGTCATACTCCATCATACAGACCTCCCCTGTCATACTCCATCATACAGACCTCCCCTGTCATACTCCATCATACAGACCTCCCCTGTCATACTCCATCATACAGACCTCCCCTGTCATACTCCATCATACAGACCTCCCCTGTCATACTCCATCATACAGACCTCCCCTGTCATACTCCATCATACAGACCTCCCCTGTCATACTCCATCATACAGACCTCCCCTGTCATACTCCATCATACAGACCTCCCCTGTCATACTCCATCATACAGACCTCCCCTGTCATACTCCATCATACAGACCTCCCCTGTCATACTCCATCATACAGACCTCCCCTGTCATACTCCATCATACAGACCTCCCCTGTCATACTCCATCATACAGACCTCCCCTTGTCATACTCCATCATACAGACCTCCCCTGTCATACTCCATCATACAGACCTCCCCTGTCATACTCCATCATACAGACCTCCCCTGTCATACTCCATCATACAGACCTCCCCTGTCATACTCCATCATACAGACCTCCCCTGTCATACTCCATCATACAGACCTCCCCTGTCATACTCCATCATACAGACCTCCCCTGTCATACTCCATCATACAGACCTCCCCTGTCATACTCCATCATACAGACCTCCCCTGTCATACTCCATCATACAGACCTCCCCTGTCATACTCCATCATACAGACCTCCCCTGTCATACTCCATCATACAGACCTCCCCTGTCATACTCCATCATACAGACCTCCCCTGTCATACTCCATCATACAGACCTCCCCTGTCATACTCCATCATACAGACCTCCCCTGTCATACTCCATCATACAGACCTCCCCTGTCATACTCCATCATACAGACCTCCCCTGTCATACTCCATCATACAGACCTCCCCTGTCATACTCCATCATACAGACCTCCCCTGTCATACTCCATCATACAGACCTCCCCTGTCATACTCCATCATACAGACCTCCCCTGTCATACTCCATCATACAGACCTCCCCTGTCATACTCCATCATACAGACCTCCCCTGTCATACTCCATCATACAGACCTCCCCTGTCATACTCCATCATACAGACCTCCCCTGTCATACTCCATCATACAGACCTCCCCTGTCATACTCCATCATACAGACCTCCCCTGTCATACTCCATCATACAGACCTCCCCTGTCATACTCCATCATACAGACCTCCCCTGTCATACTCCATCATACAGACCTCCCCTGTCATACTCCATCATACAGACCTCCCCTGTCATACTCCATCATACAGACCTCCCCTGTCATACTCCATCATACAGACCTCCCCTGTCATACTCCATCATACAGACCTCCCCTGTCATACTCCATCATACAGACCTCCCCTGTCATACTCCATCATACAGACCTCCCCTGTCATACTCCATCATACAGACCTCCCCTGTCATACTCCATCATACAGACCTCCCCTGTCATACTCCATCATACAGACCTCCCCTGTCATACTCCATCATACAGACCTCCCCTGTCATACTCCATCATACAGACCTCCCCTGTCATACTCCATCATACAGACCCCCTGTCATACTCCATCATACAGACCTCCCCTGTCATACTCCATCATACAGACCTCCCCTGTCATACTCCATCATACAGACCTCCCCTGTCATACTCCATCATACAGACCTCCCCTGTCATACTCCATCATACAGACCTCCCCTGTCATACTCCATCATACAGACCTCCCTGTCATACTCCATCATACAGACCTCCCCTGTCATACTCCATCATACAGACCTCCCCTGTCATACTCCATCATACAGACCTCCCCTGTCATACTCCATCATACAGACCTCCCCTGTCATACTCCATCATACAGACCTCCCCTGTCATACTCCATCATACAGACCTCCCCTGTCATACTCCATCATACAGACCTCCCCTGTCATACTCCATCATACAGACCTCCCCTGTCATACTCCATCATACAGACCTCCCCTGTCATACTCCATCATACAGACCTCCCCTGTCATACTCCATCATACAGACCTCCCCTGTCATACTCCATCATACAGACCTCCCCTGTCATACTCCATCATACAGACCTCCCCTGTCATACTCCATCATACAGACCTCCCCTGTCATACTCCATCATACAGACCTCCCCTGTCATACTCCATCATACAGACCTCCCCTGTCATACTCCATCATACAGACCTCCCCTGTCATACTCCATCATACAGACCTCCCCTTGTCATACTCCATCATACAGACCTCCCCTTGTCATACTCCATCATACAGACCTCCCCTTGTCATACTCCATCATACAGACCTCCCTTGTCATACTCCATCATACAGACCTCCCCTGTCATACTCCATCATACAGACCTCCCCTGTCATACTCCATCATACAGACCTCCCCTGTCATACTCCATCATACAGACCTCCCCTGTCATACTCCATCATACAGACCTCCCCTGTCATACTCCATCATACAGACCTCCCCTGTCATACTCCATCATACAGACCTCCCCTGTCATACTCCATCATACAGACCTCCCCTGTCATACTCCATCATACAGACCTCCCCTGTCATACTCCATCATACTGACCTCCCCTGTCATACTCCATCATACAGACCTCCCCTGTCATACTCCATCATACAGACCTCCCCTGTCATACTCCATCATACAGACCTCCCCTGTCATACTCCATCATACAGACCTCCCCTGTCATACTCCATCATACAGACCTCCCCTGTCATACTCCATCATACAGACCTCCCCTGTCATACTCCATCATACAGACCTCCCCTGTCATACTCCATCATACAGACCTCCCCTGTCATACTCCATCATACAGACCTCCCCTGTCATACTCCATCATACAGACCTCCCCTGTCATACTCCATCATACAGACCTCCCCTGTCATACTCCATCATACAGACCTCCCCTGTCATACTCCATCATACAGACCTCCCCTGTCATACTCCATCATACAGACCTCCCCTGTCATACTCCATCATACAGACCTCCCCTGTCATACTCCATCATACAGACCTCCCCTGTCATACTCCATCATACAGACCTCCCCTCATCATACAGACCTGTCATACTCCATCATACAGACCTCCCCTGTCATACTCCATCATACAGACCTCCCCTGTCATACTCCATCATACAGACCTCCCCTGTCATACTCCATCATACAGACCTCCCCTGTCATACTCCATCATACAGACCTCCCCTGTCATACTCCATCATACAGACCTCCCCTGTCATACTCCATCATACAGACCTCCCCTGGCATACTCCATCATACAGACTCCATCATACAGACCTCCCCTCCCATCTGTCATACTCCATCATACAGACCTCCCCTGTCATACTAAATCATACAGACCTCCCCTGTCATACTCCATCATACAGACCTCCCCTGTCATACTCCATCATACAGACCTCCCCTGTCATACTCCATCATACAGACCTCCCCTGTCATACTCCATCATACAGACCTCCCCTTGTCATACTCCATCATACAGACCTCCCCTGTCATACTCCATCATACAGACCTCCCCTGTCATACTCCATCATACAGACCTCCCCTGTCATACTCCATCATACAGACCTCCCCTGTCATACTCCATCATACAGACCTCCCCTGTCATACTCCATCATACAGACCTCCCCTTGTCATACTCCATCATACAGACCTCCCCTGTCATACTCCATCATACAGACCTCCCCTGTCATACTCCATCATACAGACCTCCCCTGTCATACTCCATCATACAGACCTCCCCTGTCATACTCCATCATACAGACCTCCCCTGTCATACTCCATCATACAGACCTCCCCTGTCATACTCCATCATACAGACCTCCCCTGTCATACTCCATCATACAGACCTCCCCTGTCATACTCCATCATACAGACCTCCCCTGTCATACTCCATCATACAGACCTCCCCTGTCATACTCCATCATACAGACCTCCCCTTGTCATACTCCATCATACAGACCTCCCCTGTCATACTCCATCATACAGACCTCCCCTGTCATACTCCATCATACAGACCTCCCCTGTCATACTCCATCATACAGACCTCCCCTGTCATACTCCATCATACAGACCTCCCCTGTCATACTCCATCATACAGACCTCCCCTGTCATACTCCATCATACAGACCTCCCCTGTCATACTCCATCATACAGACCTCCCCTGTCATACTCCATCATACAGACCTCCCCTTGTCATACTCCATCATACAGACCTCCCCTTGTCATACTCCATCATACAGACCTCCCCTTGTCATACTCCATCATACAGACCTCCCCTTGTCATACTCCATCATACAGACCTCCCCTTGTCATACTCCATCATACAGACCTCCCCTTGTCATACTCCATCATACAGACCTCCCCTTGTCATACTCCATCATACAGACCTCCCCTGTCATACTCCATCATACAGACCTCCCCTTGTCATACTCCATCATACAGACCTCCCCTGTCATACTCCATCATACAGACCTCCCCTGTCATACTCCATCATACAGACCTCCCCTGTCATACTCCATCATACAGACCTCCCCTGTCATACTCCATCATACAGACCTCCCCTGTCATACTCCATCATACAGACCACCCCTGTCATACTCCATCATACAGACCTCCCCTGTCATACTCCATCATACAGACCTCCCTTGTCATACTCCATCATACAGACCTCCCCTGTCATACTCCATCATACAGACCTCCCCTGTCATACTCCATCATACAGACCTCCCCTGTCATACTCCATCATACAGACCTCCCCTGTCATACTCCATCATACAAACCTCCCCTGTCATACTCCATCATACAGACCTCCCTTGTCATACTCCATCATACAAACCTCCCCAGTCATACTCCATCATACAGACTTCCCCTGTCATACTCCATCATACAAACCTCCCCTGTCATACTCCATCATACAGAGTTCCCTTGTCATATTCCATCCTACAGACCTACCCTGTCATACTCCATCATACAGAGTTCCCCTGTCATACACCATCATACAGAGTTCCCCTGTCATACACCATCATACAGAGTTCCCTTGTCATACTCCATCATACAGACCTACCCTGTCATACTCCATCATACAGAGTTCCCTTGTCATACACCATCATACAGACCTCCCCTGTCATACTCCATCATACAGAGTTCCCTTGTCATATTCCATCCTACAGACCTACCCTGTCATACTCCATCATACAGAGTTCCCCTGTCATACACCATCATACAGAGTTCCCCTGTCATACACCATCATACAGAGTTCCCTTGTCATACTCCATCATACAGACCTACCCTGTCATACTCCATCATACAGAGTTCCCTTGTCATACTCCATCATACAGACCTACCCTGTCATACTCCATCATACAGAGTTCCCTTGTCATACTCCATCATACAGACCTACCCTGTCATACTCCATCATACAGAGTTCCCCTGTCATACTCCATCATACAGACCTCCCCTGTCATACTCCATCATACAGACCTCCCCTGTCATACTCCATCATACAGACCTCCCCTGTCATACTCCATCATACAGACCTCCCCTTGTCATACTCCATCATACAGACCTCCCCTTGTCATACTCCATCATACAGACCTCCCCTGTCATACTCCATCATACAGACCTCCCCTGTCATACTCCATCATACAGACCTCCCCTGTCATACTCCATCATACAGACCTCCCCTGTCATACTCCATCATACAGACCTCCCCTGTCATACTCCATCATACAGACCTCCCCTGTCATACTCCATCATACAGACCTCCCCTGTCATACTCCATCATACAGACCTCCCCTGTCATACTCCATCATACAGACCTCCCCTTGTCATACTCCATCATACAGACCTCCCCTTGTCATACTCCATCATACAGACCTCCCCTTGTCATACTCCATCATACAGACCTCCCCTTGTCATACTCCATCATACAGACCTCCCCTTGTCATACTCCATCATACAGACCTCCCCTTGTCATACTCCATCATACAGACCTCCCCTTGTCATACTCCATTATACAGACCTCCCCTGTCATACTCCATCATACAGACCTCCCCTTGTCATACTCCATCATACAGACCTCCCCTGTCATACTCCATCATACAGACCTCCCCTGTCATACTCCATCATACAGACCTCCCCTGTCATACTCCATCATACAGACCTCCCCTGTCATACTCCATCATACAGACCTCCCCTGTCATACTCCATCATACAGACCACCCCTGTCATACTCCATCATACAGACCTCCCCTGTCATACTCCATCATACAGACCTCCCTTGTCATACTCCATCATACAGACCTCCCCTGTCATACTCCATCATACAGACCTCCCCTGTCATACTCCATCATACAGACCTCCCCTGTCATACTCCATCATACAGCCCTCCCCTGTCATACTCCATCATACAAACCTCCCCTGTCATACTCCATCATACAGACCTCCCTTGTCATACTCCATCATACAAACCTCCCCAGTCATACTCCATCATACAGACTTCCCCTGTCATACTCCATCATACAAACCTCCCCTGTCATACTCCATCATACAGAGTTCCCTTGTCATATTCCATCCTACAGACCTACCCTGTCATACTCCATCATACAGAGTTCCCCTGTCATACACCATCATACAGAGTTCCCCTGTCATACACCATCATACAGAGTTCCCTTGTCATACTCCATCATACAGACCTACCCTGTCATACTCCATCATACAGAGTTCCCTTGTCATACACCATCATACACGCAGAGTATTACGCCAGTATGCAGAGTATTATGTCAGATTTGATCCGAGGAAGCAAGGAACTGATCCAACAAACGTACAAGACGTCAGAGTGTTAACAAATGCCAGAATAAAGAGAGACAGTAATAAAAGAGAAAGTTAAATGTAATAAAGCGAGCAAGAAGAGCAAATAAAATTCATAATATGGCTTGTTAGGAGGCGCTGAGGGAGCCGGAGACTTATTGCACACAGGCTGAGAGCCGGCTCCCTCAGCCTGTGACGCAGGCTTCTTGATTAAAGTTCTCTCAGGTGGCTGAGGAAGGGAGAGAGGGACCAGGAAGAAAGGGAGGGGAGGCCAGGAAGAAAGGGAGGGGGAGGCCAGGAAGAAAGGGAGGGGAGGCCAGGAATATAGGGAGGGGAGGCCAGGAAGAAAGGGAGGGGAGGCCAGGAAGAAAGGGAGGGGAGGCCAGGAAGAGTGGGAGGGGGAGGCCAGGAAGAAAGGGAGGGGGAGGCCAGGAAGAAAGGGAGGGGAGGCCAGGAAGAGTGGGAGGGGGAGGCCAGGAAGAGAGGGAGGGGGAGGCCAGGAAGAAAGAGAGGGGGAAGCCAGGAAGAAAGGGAGGGGGAGGCCAGGAAGAAAGGGAGGGGAGGCCAGGAAGAAAGGGAGGGGGAGGCCAGGAAGAAAGGGAGGGGGAGGCCAGGAAGAAAGAGAGGGGGAAGCCAGGAAGAAAGGGAGGGGGAGGCCAGGAAGAGTGGGTGGGGGAGGCCAGGAAGAGAGGGAGGGGGAGGCCAGGAAGAGAAGGTGGGCGAGGTGAGGAAGTGAGGGGTGATGATGAGGGAAGAATGATAAATGGGAGAGAGTAAGAGGGGAAAGGTGTAAGTTAGGATAAAAGGTGATTGGTGGTAGTGTTATGTGTAGTGGTAAGGGAGAGGGGGAGGCTGGGAGAGAAGAGTTAAAGAGAGAGGATAAGTGAGGGAGGTAATAGGGAAGGGTGAGGTACTTGTGAGGGTGAGGGGGTAGTGGTGAGGGTGTGGTGGTAGTGGTAAGGGTATGGTGACAGTGGTGAGGGTATGGTGACAGTGGTGAGGGTGTGGTGGTAGTGGTGAGGGTGTGTTGGTAATGGTAAGGGTATGGTGACAGTGGTGAGGGTATGGTGACAGTGGTGAGGGTGTGGTGGCAGTGGTGAGGGTGTGGTGGTAGTGGTGAGGGTATGGTGACAGTGGTGAGGGTGTGGTGGTAGTGGTGAGGGTGTGGGGGGAGTGATAAGGGTATGGTGACAGTGGTGTGGGTGTGGTGGTAGTGGTGAGGATGTGGTGGTAGCCGTAAGGGTATGGTGACAGTAGTGAGGGTATGGTGGTAGTGGTGAGGGTGTGTTGGTAGTGGTGAGGGTGTGGTGGTAGTGGTGAGGGTGTGTTGGTAGTGGTGAGGGTGTTGTGGTAATGGTGAGGGTGTGTTGGTAGTGGTTACCTGGAGGTTATTCCGGGGATCAACGCCCCCGCGGCCCGGTCCATGACCAGGCCTCCCGATGGATCAGGGCCTGATCAACTAGGCTGTTACTGCTGGCCGCACGCAGTCCAACGTACGAGCCACAGCCCGGCTGATCCGGCACTGACTTTAGGTATCTGTCCAGCTCTCTCTTGAAGGTAGCCAGGGGCTTATTGGCAATTCCCCTAATGCTTGATTGGAGGCTGTTGAAAAGTTTTGGGCCCCGGACACTTATGGTGTTTTCTCTTAGTGTACCAATGGCGCCCCTACTTTTTATTGGCGGCATTTTGCATCGCCTGCCCAGTCTTTTACTTTCGTAGGGAGTGATTTCTGTGTGCAGATTTGGGACCATTCCTTCCAAGATTTTCCAAGTGTAGATTATGATATATCTCTCCCTCCTGCGTTCCAACGAGTACAAGTCAAGTGCTTCCAAGCGTTCCCAGTAGTTAAGGTGAAGGTGTGGTGGTAATGGTGAGGGTGTGGTGGTAGTGGTGAGGGTGTGGTGGTAGTGGTGGGGGTGTGGTGGTAGTGGTGAGGGTGTGGTGGCAGTGGTGACAGTGTGGCGGTAGTGGTGGGGTGTGGTGGTAGTGGTGAAGGTGTGTTGGTAGTGGTAAGGGTATGGTGACAGTGGTGAGGGTATGGTGACAGTGGTGAGGGTGTGGTGGCAGTGGTGAGGGTGTGGTGGTAGTGGTAAGGGTATGGTGACAGTGGTGAGGATATGGTGACAGCGTTGAGGGTGTGGTGGTAGTGGTGAGGGTGTGGTGGTAGTGGTGAGGGTGTGGTGGTAGTGGTGAGGGTGTGGTGGTAGTGGTGAGGGTGTGGTGGTAGTGGTAAGGGTATGGTGATAGTGGTGAGGGTGTGATGGTAGTGGTGAGGGTGTGGTGGTAGTGGTGAGGGTGTGATGGTAGTGGTGAGGGTGTGGTGGTAGTGGTGAGAGTGTGATGGTAGTGGTGACGGTGTGGTGGCAGCGGTAAGGGTGTGGTGGTAATGGTGAGGGTGTGGCAGTAGTGGTGAGGGTGTGGTGGTACTGGTGAAGGTGTGGTGGCAGCGGTGAGGATGTGATGGTAGTGGTGAGAGTGTGGTGGTAGTGGTGAAGGTGTGGTGGCAGTGGTGAGGGTATGGTGGTAGTGTTGTGCGTGTGGTGGTAGTGGTCTGGGTGTGGTGGTAGTGGTGTGGGTGTGGTGGTAGTGGTGAAGGTGTGGTGGTAGTGGTGAGGGTGTGGTGGTAGTGGTGAGGGTGTGGTGGTAATGGTGATGGTGTGGTGGTAGTGGTGAGGTTGTGGTGGTAGTGGTGAGAGTGTGGTGGTAGTGGTGAGTGTGGTGGTAATGGTGATGGTGTGGTGGTAGTGGTGAGGTTGTGGTGGTAGTGGTGAGAGTGTGGTGGTAGTGGTGAGGGTGTGGTGGTAGTGGTGAGAGTGTGGTGGTAGTGGTGAGGGTGTGGTGGTAGTGGTGTGCGTGTGGTGTGGGTGAGGTGGTAGTGGTGTGGGTGTGGTGGTAGTGGTGAGGGTGTGGTGGTAGTGGTGTGGGTGTGGTGGTAGTGGTGTGGGTGTGGTGGTAGTGGTGAGGGTGTGGTGGTAGTGGTGAGGGTGTGGCGTGGGTGTGGTTGTAGTGATGAGGGTGTGTTGGGAGTGGTGAGCGTGTGGTGGTAGTGGTGAGGGTGTGGTGGTAGTGGTGTGGGTGTGGTAGTAGTGGTGAGAGTGAGGTGGTAGTGGTGAGGGTGTGGTGGTAGTGGTGTGGGTGTGGTGGTAGTGGTGTGGGTGTGGTGGTAGTGGTGAGGGTGTAGTGGTAGTGGTGAGGGTGTGGCGTGGGTGTGGTGGTAGTTGTGAAGGTGTGGTGTGGGTGTGGTGGTAGTGGTAAGGGTGTGGTGGTAGTAGTGAGGGTGTGGTGGTAATGGTGGTGGTGTGGTGGTAGTGGTGAGGTTGTGGTGGTAGTGGTGAGAGTGTGGTGGTAGTGGTGTGGGTGTGGTGGTAGTGGTGAGGGTGTGGTGGTAGTGGTGTGCGTGTGGTGTGGGTGAGGTGGTAGTGGTGTGGGTGTGGTGGTAGTGGTGAGGGTGTGGTGGTAGTGGTGTGGGTGTGGTGGTAGTTGTGAAGGTGTGGTGTGGGTGTGGTGGTAGTGGTAAGGGTGTGGTGGTAGTGGTGAGGGTGTGGTGGTAATGGTGGTGGTGTGGTGGTAGTGGTGAGGTTGTGGTGGTAGTGGTGAGAGTGTGGTGGTAGTGGTGAGGGTGTGGTGGTAGTGGTGAGGGTGTGGTGGTAGTGGTGAGGGTGTGGTGGTAGTGGTGAGGGTGTGGTGGTAGTGGTGAGGGTGTGGTGGTAGTGGTGAGGGTGTGGTGGTAGTGGTGAGAGTGTGGTGGTAGTGGTGAGGGTGTGGTGGTAGTGGTGAGGGTGGGTGTGTAGTGGTGTGGGAGGTGTGGGTGGTGGTAGTGGTGAGGACATTGTGGGTGGTGGTAGTGGTGAGGACCTTGTGGGTGGTGGTAGTGGTGAGGACATTGTGGGTGGTGGTAGTGGTGAGGGTGTGGTAGTAGTGGTGATTGTGTGGTGGTAGTGGTGAGGGTGTGGTGGTAGTGGTGAGGGTGTGGTGGTAGTGGTGTGGGTGTGGTGGTAGTGGTGAGGGTGTGGTGGTAGTGGTGAGGGTGTGGTGGTAGTGGTGTGGGTGTGGTGGTAGTGGTGTGGGTGTGGTGGTAGTGGTGTGGGTGTGGTGGTAGTGGTGAGGGTGTGGTGGTAGTGGTGAGGGTGTGGTGGTAGTGGTGAGGGTGTGGTGGTAGTGGTGAGGGTGTGGTGGTAGTGGTGAGGGTGTGTTGGTAGTGGTGTGAGGGTGTGGTGGTAGTGGTGATGGTGGGTGTGGTGGTAGTGGCGATGTGGTAGGTGTGGTGGTAGTGGTGTGGGTGTGGTGGTAGTGGTGTGAGGATGTGGTGGTAGTGGTGGTGTGGGTGGTGAGGGTGGTGGTAGTGGTGAGGGGTGGTGGTGGTAGGGTGTGGTGGTAGTGGTGAGGGGTGGTGGTGGTAGTATGGTGTAGTGGTGAGGATGTGGGGGTGGTAGTGGTGTAGGGTGTGGTGGTAGTGGTGTATGGTGGGTGGTGGTGGTAGTGGTGAGGGGTGTGGGTGGTAGGGTATGGTGTAGGGTGTGGTGGTAGTGGTGAGGGTATGGTGGTAGTGGTGAGGGTGTGGTGGTAGTGGTAGTAATGGTGAGGGTTGTGGTGGTAGTGGTGAGGGTAGTGGTGAGGGTGTGGTGGTAGTGGTGGTTGAAGAGGAGGGGTGTGGTGGTAGTGGTGAGTGTTGGGGTGGTGGGTGGTAGTGGTGAGGGTGTGATGGTAGTGGTGAGGGTATGGTGGTAGTGGTGAGGATGTGGGGGTAATGGTGAGGGTTGTGGTGGTAGTGGTGAGGGTGTGGTGGTAGTGGTGAGGGTATGGTGGTAGTGGTGAGGGTGTGGTGGTAGTGGTGAGGGTGTGGTGGTAGTGGTGAGGGTGTGGTGGTAGTGGTGAGGGTGTGGTGGTAGTGGTGAGGGTGTGGTGGTAGTGGTGAGGGTGTGGTGGTAGTGGTGAGGGTGTGGTGGTAGTGGTGAGGGTGTGGTGGTAGTGGTGAGGGTGTGGTGGTAGTGGTGAGGGTGTGGTGGTAGTGGTGAGGGTATGGTGGTAGTGGTGAGGGTATGGTGGTAGTGGTGAGGATGTGGTAGTAATGGTGAGGGTTGTGGTGGTAGTGGTGAGGGTATGGTGGTAGTGGTGAGGGTGTGGTGGTAGTGGTGAGGGTGTGGTGAGGGTGTGGTGGTAGTGGTGAGGGTGTGGTGGTAGTGGTGAGGGTGTGGTGGTAGTGGTGAGGGTATGGTGGTAGTGGTGAGGATGTGGTAGTAATGGTGAGGGTGTGGTGGTAGTGGTGAGGGTGTGGTGGTTGTGTGACAGGATAACACACACACAATACACACACAATACACACACAATAGACACACACAATAGACACACACAATACACACACAATACACGCACACAATACACACACACACACACAATACACACACACACAACACACACACACACAATACACACACACAATACACACACACACAATACACACACACACAACACACACACACACAATACACACATACAATACACACTCACATTCCACATTATGTTCAGTGCACCAACACAAGGAACAAAATATAGAACACTCACTTGCAATAACACGAAGATACGCTCCATCTTTTCTTTTAACAAACAAGACACATGAGCAACACCTGGGTGTCTTAGGACGCCAAAGAAGATACGCAGTGTCTTATTCATCATTTATCTTATTCATCAACTCTTCCTTGCACCAAGAACTAGAGTTACACAACGTGATGGGCTCTAAATAGCCCACGCTCCCGGGACTCAAATTCTGGCTAGGTCTCTGTTAATGCCATTGGCGCTAGGTTATAATTTTCTATCCCTTGTGGAATCTTCGAGAGCTCATCCATAACGACAACGTGACGTGAGACTGTCATGGTGATGGATAGACTTGCTTTTATTTTGTTTTTATTACACCGCCTTGTTGTTGTGGGGTAGAGAGACCTGGTATTAAAATTTTAATTGGTCACGCGCATCCTTAGCCAGAATGATTTTCTAAATTTGTGAATCAGATTATCTCACCTCTCTCTCTCTCTCTCTCTCTCTCTCTCTCTCTCTCTCGTTCGTTATTAGGAACACTGTTCTTTCAGCTGTGATGACCTCTTGTGTTCTGCTGTTCTTGTCATATCGTTATTTACCATTTCATTATTATTATTATTATTATTATTATTATTATTATTATTATTATTATTATTATTATTATTATTATTATTATTATTATTATTATTATTTTCATGAGAACATTAGCCGTTCATCGCCTGGGGACCAGAAGATAATGACCTTTGATTCGAGGAAGGGGAGAACACCTCCGATTAACAATAAAAGTCAAAGCCCAGAGGCTGCTGCACTTCATAAACAACATTCACTGGAGAGGAAATTTCCGACGTTTCGGTCGTCCTGGACCATTATTAAGTCACAGCTGTGGGAGAAATTGGAGGGGTTATCTGTGGATAGCTCCAAATTTTGGATCAAGAGCCCTTCGAATGTTCCGAGTCGCTCTCCTCGGGCGGCTGAATACTGGAATCGAGTTTGAGAATTTCCAGGAGCCTGGAAATTCTCATTAACAAGAGTGACTCGACGCCTCATCTCTTCTGGGTTCTATGGGTCCCCCCTCCATGCCCTGCCCCGCCTCGCCCTGCCCTGTCCCACCTCGCCCTGTCTTGCCCTGCCCTGCCCCACCTCGCCCTGTCTTGCCCTGCCCTGCCCCATCAGCTCTTGTCTCCTCCCGCCCCGTTAAAAAAAGAGGAAGAAAAAGAGTCGCCCTAGTCAAACGAGTCGACAAAAGCAGCCACTTTGGGCCACGCCCTCTCATAAAATCCTAACGTAATCCCAAGGTCAACGTCTCATAGCAATCGTGAGTGTGTCTGCCATCTTAACTCCCAGTGGTCTCTTGCTGTTGACGTGTTTTGTGTGTGTGTGTGTGTGTGTGTGTGTGTGTGCGTGCGTGCGTGTGTGTGTGTGTGTGTGTGTGTGTGTGTGTGTGTGTGTGTGTGTGTGGTCCAGTTGTAATTAAGTAATTGTGTTTGTCGAGCTTCGACTTTCAACTTTCCAGGTTCTCCTGGTAATTCATGATGGTTCCTTTCGTCTGACCGGATCATATTTCTTCCTGAAGTCATAAATTGTAAAAAAAAAAATGGAATAATTACCGGTAGTTGTGTTCAAGGACGCTAGGACGACTAAGGACACGTTTCGCTCAACAGGAGTTTCAAAGAACCAATACGTTCTGCCTTAATGAAGTTTCTTTAGAGCAAAACGTAAGAGCGATGTGTCAGGGTGTTGGAGATCACAGTGTCAGTGTGGTGTTGGAGATCACAGTGTAAGGGTGGTGTTGGAGATCACAGTGTCAGAGTGTTGGAGATCACAGTGTCAGTGTGGTGTTAGAGATCACAGTGTAAGTGTGGTGTTGGAGATCACAGTGTCAGAGTGTTGGAGATCACAGTGTCTGTATGGTTTTGGAGATCACAGTGTCAGAGTGGTGTTGGAGATCACAGTGCCAGAGTGTTGGAGATCACAGTGTCAGAGTGTTGGAGATCAATGTGTCAGAGTGTTGGAGATCACAGTGTCAAAGTGTTAGAGATCACAGTGTCTGTATGGTGTTGGAGATCACAGTGTCAAAGTGGTGTTGGAGATCACAGTGTCAGAGTGGTGTTGGAGATCACAGTGTCAGGGTGGTGTTGGAGATCACAGTGTCATAGTGGTGTTGGAGATCACAGTGTCAGGGTGGTGTTGGAGATAACAGTGTCAGGGTGGTGTTGAAGATCACAGTGTCAGAGTGGTGTTGGAAATCACAGTGTCAGAGTGGTGTTGGAAATCACAGTGTCAGAGTGGTGTTGGAGATCAGTGTCGGAGTGGTGTTGGAGATCACAGTGTCAGAGTGGTGTTGGAGATCACAGTGTCAGAGTGGTGTTGGAGATCACAGTGTCAGAGTGGTGTTGGAGATCACAGTGTCAGAGTGGTGTTGGAGATCACAGTGTCAGAGTGGTGTTGGAGATCACAGTGTCGGAGTGGTGTTGGAGATCACAGTGTCGG
>NC_091301.1:10951741-11001741 GCF_038502225.1 Cherax quadricarinatus
GCTCCCCTTTAGAGCAAAACGTTTACTATGCATGTCGCTGTTTCACCCAAATTATCGAAATTTTGCATTCCAACTTCCCCCCTGCTGCCGTGGTGTTGTAGTTAGGGTATAAGGGCTACGTCTGCCCCGAGGGAGCCGATTTCTCCTGCTTTACCCTATTTCGTCCGCCTTCCCAAGCCATCCCAACCCGGCCCAACTCCCGATCCTCTCGAATGATTAATCCAATTATGTAACTAATGCACCTCGAAGGGTGCAACAGGCTGAATACTCTCTCTCTCTCTCTCTCTCTCTCTCTCTCTCTCTCTCTCTTTGCCACAAAAATTACATTCGGCTCATATTTCATACATATGTTTTTAGTATTTCATTTGCGACGAAATTGGGTTGCTTTTGATCTTTGTTTTTCTCTGGTTTTAAAAGTAACAGAGCAGATCTGGGCTTGGATAAGTTAAAAGGAAAAAAAATCTCACTGATTCGATTTGTGGTGGTACGTAAATACTGTCGACCAGTCATGTTAAGCCAGTCATGTCAGTCCAGTCATGTTAAACCAGTCATGCCAGCCCAGTCATGTTAAATCAGTCATGCCAGCCCAGTCATGTTAAACTAGTCATGTTAAACCAGATATGTTAAACTAGTCATGCCAGCCCAGTCATGTTAAACCAGTCATACCAGCCCAGTCATGTTAAATTAGTCATGTTAAACCAGTCATGTTAGACCAGTCATGCGCCCAGTCATATTAAACTAGTCATGCCAGCCCAGTCATGTTAAATTAGTCATGTTAAACCAGTCATGTTAAGCCAGCCATGCCAGCCCAGTCACATCAGTAAACTGACCTTTCATCCGTGACCCCCAGCGTGACCTTTGACCCCAACGACCCACTTTCCCCATAAATAAAATAATTTACAATTGTTTGCAAAATATAAACGAATACATACTTATAGCTAACCATGTGTCAACCTCGACATTACAGCACAGTCTCCCCTAAAAAAAATACAAAATTACATAAAAAACGGTGTTTTGTTTCATGTCGTATGCGACATAATACACTATTGTTCCTCTCTCAATACAACTCTCGTGATAATGAGGTATTTTTCGTCCACTGATGGACGGAACTCTAGCCTTCTCTGTCTCTTCTCTTCACTGTTAGAAGCGGTTGGCTTCTGTCTATTCCATCTGCTGATAGATAGGGTTTGTTTTCCTGCTGGATAATTTGTCTTGCAGTAGGGCTCGATTCCTCTGTCTGTTTCGTTCAGTGATAAACGGGGTTCGATTCCTCTCTTACTATTTCTGTTCCGTCAGTGAGCAAGTCAGACACGCGAGGCTGGGCGCTGGTGATGACAATAGCTAGACTGATATTTAAATTGAAAAAAAAAGAGGATTGTTATTTTATGCTGTTTGAAAACAGGTTGAATGGAGCATTGTTGAGTTGATAGCGGGTACTCACCGATTTTTAATTAGCACGGGGTCGAATTCTGGCCCAGCCTTTGATGCGATTTCGAAATTCACCTCAGAGAGAGAGAGAGAGAGAGAGAGAGAGAGAGAGAGAGAGACATTCCTTCTAAAGACTTAGCTATCATCTCGTGAGTACATCTCACAGACCCGGAAGTGCGAGATGTGTGTATATAATTTACGAGACCATTACTTTAGCGGCATGAGGTGGTGACGAGGGAATGAATTACGACACATGGGTAACACATGGGCAACATATGGGTAACACATGGGTAACACATGGGCAACACATGGGTAACACATGGGTAACACATGGGCAACATATGGGTAACACATGGGTAACACATGGGTAACACATGGGTAACACATGGGCAACACATGGGTAAAACATAGGCAACACATGGGCAACACATGGGCCACACATGGGTAACACATGGGTAACACATGGGTAACACATGGGCAACACATGGGTAACACATGGGCAACACATGGGTAACACATGGGTAACATATGGGTAACACATGGGCAACATATGGGTAACACATGGGCAACATATGGGTAACACATGGGCAACATATGGGTAACACATGGGTAACTCATGGGTAACACATGGGTAACACATGGGTAACATATGGGTAACACATGGGCAACATATGGGTAACACATGGGCAACACATGGGTAACATATGGGTAACACATGGGCAACATATGGGTAACACATGGGCAACATATGGGTAACACATGGGTAACATATGGGTAACACATGGGGAACATATGGGTAACACATGGGCAACATATGGGTAACACATGGGCAACATATGGGTAACACATGGGCAACATATGGGTAACACATGGGCAACATATGGGTAACACATGGGTAACACATGGGTAACATATGGGTAACACATGGGCAACATATGGGTAACACATGGGCAACATATGGGTAACACATGGGTAACACATGGGCAACACATGGTCAACACATAGGCAACACATGGGCAACACATAGGCAACACATGGGCAACACATGGTCAACACATAGGCAACACATGGGCAACACATGGGCAACACATGGGCAACACATGGGCAACACATAGGCAACACATGGGCAACACATGGGTAACACATGGGCAACACATGGGCAACACATGAGTAACACATGGGCAACACATAGGCAACACATGGGCAACACATGGGTAACACATGGGCAACACATGGGCAACACATGGGCAACACATGAGTAACACATGGGCAACACATAGGCAACACATGGGCAACACATGGGCAACACATGGGCAACATATGGGTAACACATGAGCAACACATGGGCAACACATGAGTAACACATGGGCAACACATGGGTAACACATGGGCAACACATAGGCAACATATGGGTAACACATGGGCAACACATGAGTAACACATGGGCAACACATGGGTAACACATGGGCAACACATGAGTAACACATGGGCAACACATGGGCAACACATGAGTAACACATGGGCAACACATGGGCAACACATAGGCAACACATGGGCAACACATGGGTAACACATGGGCAACACATGGGCAACACATGGGCAACACATGGGTAACACATGGGCAACACATGAGTAACACATGGGCAACACATAGGCAACACATGGGTAACACATGGGCAACACATGGGCAACACATGGGTAACACATGGGCAACACATGGGCAACACATGGGCAACACATGGGCAACACATGGGTAACACATGGGCAACACATGGGCAACACATGGGTAACACATGGGCAACACATGGGTAACACATGGGTAACACATGGGTAACACATGGGCAACACATGGGTAACACATGGGTAACACATGGGTAACACATGGGTAACACATGGGTAACACATGGGTAACACATGGGTAACACATGGGTAACACATGGGTAACACATGGGCAACACATGGGCAACACATGGGCAACACATGGGCAACACATGGGTAACACATGGGCAACACATGGGCAACACATGGGTAACACATGGGCAACACATGGGTAACACATGGGCAACACATGGGTAACACATGGGCAACACATGGGCAACATACGGGTAACACATGGGCAACACATGGGTGACACATGGGCAACACATGGGTAACACATGGGCAACACATGGGTAACACATGGGTAACACATGGGTAACACATGGGCAACACATGGGTAACACATGGGTAACACATGGGCAACACATGGGTAACACATGGGTAACATATGGGTAACACATGGGCAACATATGGGTAACACATGGGCAACATATGGGTAACACATGGGCAACATATGGGTAACACATGGGTAACTCATGGGTAACACATGGGTAACACATGGGTAACATATGGGTAACACATGGGCAACATATGGGTAACACATGGGCAACACATGGGTAACATATGGGTAACACATGGGCAACATATGGGTAACACATGGGCAACATATGGGTAACACATGGGTAACATATGGGTAACACATGGGCAACATATGGGTAACACATGGGCAACATATGGGTAACACATGGGCAACATATGGGTAACACCTGGGCAACATATGGGTAACACATGGGTAACACATGGGTAACATATGGGTAACACATGGGCAACATATGGGTAACACATGGGCAACATATGGGTAACACATGGGCAACATATGGGTAACACATGGGTAACACATGGGCAACACATGGGCAACACATGGGCAACACATAGGTAACACATGGGCAACACATGGGTAACACATGGGTAACACATGGGCAACACATGGGTAACACATGGACAACACATGGGCATTTTTACGAGCGTGCGAATGGAGCAGGAGAGAGCGAGGGAGTGGCGAGGGTGTTGATGGGAGGGGGGGAATTAGAGGGGAGGGGGAGAATAGAGGAAATTAAAGGTGGAGGGGAGGGGAGGGAAGGCCTAGACATACTTTAATTAGGTAATGTGTGCAGGTTGACCTGTCGTGCTCCCCCTCCCCTCCCTTCCTCTTCCCCTCCTTCTCCCCTCCTCCTCCTCCCCTCCCCCTCTACTGTCACGAACACCATACATACGGTGGGTGTGGCGATGTATACCTGGAAGTGACAGTGTATGCTGGTACTGTATACATGAACGAGGCGACAGTGTATGGCGGCGTTGAATCCTGGAACGAGCGAGAAAATTTCTGACCTCGTAAAACACGTCCACCTGGGAATATTTATTATAAAAACGTTTCGCCAGCCAGGCGAAACGTCTTTATTATGCATTACATACTGGGGACAGTAGAAGAGGTAATCAGTCCCTCAGTAGAAAGTACTCAACTTATATATATAGATCAATGGTGGAGCCCTTGGTTAGCAACCGTAGGGACCCAGGCTCGATTTCCCGGGCCTGAGCAAGAATTGAGCAGGAATTGAAACCCACTGCATTAGATCTACTGGCTCGTGCTAGGCATGTCCTCAAACTCAGCTCTTCTCACTCATAACCAGTGGCTTTGGGTAGTTCTGCATATATTTAGATCCCGGGCAGAACAAGCTTACAGAAACCGCTACTTCAGTTGGCTAGTAACTAGCTAGTCACTTGTTATGTACACGGTCTGTGTGTCTGCCGTTCACGGTACATGGTCCGTGTGTCTGCCGTTCATGATACTTGGTTTGTGGCACTGCCGTTCACGATATATGGTCTGTAGTACCGCCGTTCACGACACATGGTCTGTGTCACTGCCGTTCACGATACATGGTCTGCGTCACTGCCGTTCACGATATATGGTCTGTGGTACTGTTGCTCACGATACATGGTCTGTGTCATTGCAGTTCACGATACATGGTCTGTGTCACTGCCGTTTACAGTGAATTCGATCTCTCCTCTGGAAGAATTCCCACCCCGAGCGTAGCGAGGAACTAACCTAACCTAACCTAATCTAACAAACGGTACAAAACACCGTCAGTAGTGAAACTAAGACACGTGAGAAGCCTTACGATATTCCAGTGAGGAGACGTCCCGCCCTGACACTGGAGAGGACATCCGGGACGATGCATTTCCTCCATCAAATATACTACCGCACACTGTCTTTGCTACACTAATGTGACAACTGCCAGAGGCGCCGCACCGTCTGGGAGAATGATCGCTCGTTCAGTCTAAGACATTCTTAGTAAACAGAATAGCACATACGTATGTGCTATTAACATACATGTTAATTCCCACCAGGAAATTTATTCCATAAACCGCATATTGTAACCCATTAACTTACTCATCAGTGGTATTATATACTGATATGTAGTAGCAGTGCGTTAAAAAAATGCTTTATGTCTGGCCTAATGAAGATAAATGAGAACCGACAAGTTCTAGCCTAAACCAACTTGACGCTAATTGGAAAATTCAAGAGGTGATATGGGGCTTAGAAGGTGATGTGCACGGAATTAGGCACCACTTTACATCATAACCAGGCACCTGATACTTGCTGATGAAGTCGGGCCACTTAGTAAGTCTCGCCTTGACATGTCTCTGGGTGGCTACGACACACCGCTTCAGCAGACTCGGCGCGAGGCTACAGTGTACAGTATCAATCAGCTTCAGAGTATTTATGTGAGGCTTCATTTTGCCTCACTGACCAACAGATTTATTACCCTTTCGTGTCGGAATGCTAAATGATGAAAGTGTTCGTTTAGACTCGTGTGCTGTATAAATTACCTCAGTATTACAACAAAAAAAATAGAATGAACATTAAAATGGTATAAAATACCGACAGATTGTTAGGTGTCTTACCTAACAATCTGTCGGTATTTTATACCATTTTAATGTTCATTCTGTCAGACACTGCAACACAAGGGTATCTTGGTACAGACCATCTACTTCAACAACCTCTACTAGTGAGAACGGCTGGGTTTGAGGAACCTGCCCCCCCAAATCAACCTACGTCTCACCTCCTGGCACTATATAAGGCCCGATTCTGTCACTTCAACTTCATATTGTTTCAGACAACGGAACAATGCTCTTCTCCAGACTGAGGGACTGACCACCTCAAAACTTTAAGGGTGATGGACTGATTACATCGTCTTCAAGTATCTTCTGCTTCTATCAAATTTTCTGTACTCGACTGAAGAAGCCTACTGTGTAGGCGAAACGTTTCAAAATAAAGATACCTAACTGTTGCATATGTGTCTTACCTAACAAAAAAAATAGAAACATTATTGACAAAATTCCTTTTGCAGAAAGGAGTGACAAAATATTAAATTTTTGTGTAATGGAAAGATTTTTTTATGTCTGGTGTTTGTACCTAGTATATTGTTTAATAGAGCTAGGGGCTCCGACTTTCAGAGATTTATTCTCTTTGGTGTGTGAAAATAGCCAGGTCACTTGGGAGTTGATAAACAGACGTACCTGGCTGTGAAATATGGAGAGTGCATTCTCTGAAAATAATACAGAGAGAAGTTTTACGAGTGGTTGCTGAATGAACACTAGCGATTAAAGCGTATTATTGTTGTCCGGCACTCACAGGATTTAAACAGCTGGTGAAAGGGAGGAACGGGTAGGTAGATCCATTGTCTCGGTGGGGCGTTAGGATTCTGCCTGATAAGAGATGTTTTAATGTCACGACGGTTTCAGTAAACACTACTAGTAACTCCAGCGGAATTCATTTTACTCGGCTCTCGTTGAGTCATTCCACGTTAACTCTTGACAACTTATCAACCTTGACTGACGTCAAGGTTCTCTGACATCAGTCAAGGGCTTTTGAACTCAGGAATTCAACCTGTGCTTTCAATCCTTGGATGAAATATGACTGCCTTCCATCCTCCCCCAAGATACAATGCTAGTCACGGCATTATGCCGCCCCTCCCCCACACACGTACCAAAACACAAAAACATACCATGAAAGATTAAAATATTTATATTTTTGCACACTTACTGAGGTTTTAATACTTTGTGCTGCGTTTTTTACGCTTAATCACGTCCCTATCACACAAATTCTTGAGGGTTTGGAGAGGTATATTATTCCATGCCTCATGTAGAGCAGCCTCCAGCCCAGTAAACTTCGTTTCACTCTGTTGAGGTTCTCAATAGAGTTTAGGTCTTGGTGAATTGCCTGGCCAGTCATTAAAGAACCTCACTTCACAGTCCTTAAGACACAGAACTACAGATTTGGTGGTATGACACAGTGCACTGTCCTGCATAAGAACCGTAGCCCCACACTTGTCAAACGCCTCGGATAAACTATCACACAATAACTACAGGTAATTATACTGGTTCATATACTGTTTTTTGGGAAGCACAATGAGTTCATCAACACTCTGAGCACTGAAACGCCCCCAAACCATGAGCGAGTCTGGGTGTTTGGTGGTCCCACAGGTGTAGCGTGGGTATAGTAGGTTACTACCTCTGGGCTGGTACACATGTCCCCCACGGTTACAGGTGACGGTGAAGGTTGCTTCATCACTCCAAAGTACTTCAGACCACTGTTGATGATTCCAGTGAAGATATTTCTTTGCATAATCCAGCCTACGTTTCTTCTGTGGCTTGGAGAGGATCAGTTTCTTCTTAACCTGGCGGTGACTACTGTAGCCCAGTTCTAACACGTCTGTTAACATTTCTTACAGACACCTCTGAGAGAAGATGTGGGTTCTTTTCTTTCAATTCTCTAGCAGTTATCATAGGTGTATTCTTTAACTGCTTTTTTAATATAGTTAAGGTACGAACAAATATCTTCTTCGAGGGGCTAGGCCGAGGTTTGGCAGACGTTAACTCGACACCGCCATCAGCCTTGAAACGCTGTACTCAGTTCCTCACTGAACGCTCTCACACCAACATTCTCCTCTATTTCTCTCATCTGTTGCCCAGCTTTGTGAAGCCCTATGATTTGAGCTAAAGTTTCAGGTGTTAAAGACTTCCTTTTACCCATAATCAAACATGTATAGCCCCAAAACCAAAGGGAACACTGGACAAAAGATGGGCAGATGAGAGACAAAAGTGCAACACTTCCTTTCACCACGGCAGCCACGTGAGCACTGAGGAGTCACTGTGGAGTGTGGCGGCAGGCCGTGACGTCATGCTAACGGCTGCTACTCGGCATAGTGCACTGACGAAGAAAGACCCCCAGTTGTATGATAGGCCTTTGATTTTCGTCACGGCATTATGCCGGGTGAGCGCCCCGGCATAATGCCGTGACTAGCCTTAACTAGAATTTAACGCTTCCCGTTATAATAATATTAATAAATACATAAATAAATAAATAAATAATAATAATAATAATAATAATAATAATAATAATAATAATAATAATAATAATAATAATAATGAGTCAAGGATAGACCAGCGGTTCTCAACGTGTGGGCCGCGGGACCCCTGGACGGGTCGCTGTGATACTCAGACAAGTCCAAATTTACTATCAGAGTATTACTCCTCCAGCCAGCTATGGATTTTTTTTTATCTCTTAGCGGAACCATAAACTACAGCTTATGACCATGTGGGGATCTACGAATTATTTTTTTCCCAGGCTAGAAAGGGAGTTTCTAATACCCGAAAAGCTCGAAAACCGCCGGTGAAGACCTAAACATCGCAACCACAGACACCCAGCTTCTTCGGGTGTGGAATCTCCCTACACGCGGTGGTGGTCTTGATGCAAATCGCATATGCGATCTCAGACAAAAAAAAAAAAAAGGAACTCAACCAGAAGCTTTGCATAAATACATATCTAAATAAATGGCACACTTCGCTAGCCATGAAGAAGATATATGTGAGTATAAAATCAAATGAAATTTCAGTGGAAGATCAGCCAATCTATTTTCAGAGATTGGAAGTATGGGTCCGAAAATTTCTCGGTTTCACTTTGGAATGTGTTGTTGTTGTTGTTGTTGTTGTTGTTGTTGTTGTTGTTGCTGTTGTTGTTGTTGTTGTTGTAACATGAATCTGTGTATTATATAATCTTTTAAATGTGTAAATGGCTGAATAATAATATTTGCCAAGCCTTTTATCACAACTCGTAATTATAAATGTTTAAAGCTTACGCAAATAAAATGCACTAGGACCCCCCCCCCAAACAAACCAAACAGCTATAGTCACAACATTAACAAAAACACTAACAAATGCATGTAGGCAGAATTGGACTCGATTAAAAACGACGATGTTTCGCCCAGCGAGAGTTTGGCGAAACCTCGTTTTAATAAAGGTCTATGTTTACTGTTTATGCTTTAAGACACGTGGATGACAACCACACTAGTGATTAGATGTATCCACAGCATCTCTTTCTCACTTTCTCTGTTTCACACACACCATCGTTATAATCTTTTCTCGTCTCTCATGCCCAAGATTCTAGCAAAATTTCTAGCAAAATTTCGTAATCTTCGTTTTCCCCTCTTGGTCTATTTTCTCCCTATCTGCCTCTGTGTCTCTGTCTCTCTCTCTCTCGCTGTCTCCCCTCCTCTGTTACTAAGCTGCCAGTGTTGTGAGGGGAATCTCAATGGAGTCTCCACTGATACGGTTACTTGCCTCTCTGGCCTGCTATTGTTTGTTGTATATGCTGGTGTATTTGTTGTATATGTCGGTGTGTGTATGTGTGTTGTATATACTACTGTGTGTTGTATCTCATACAGAATATATGTGTTGTTTCTGTTATGCTGTTCTCTTAGTTGTATTTGTTGCGTTTATTGCATATGCTGTTGCATATGTTGTACAAGTTGATTAACATGCTGTTGTATGTGATGTATATGCTGTTATATGCCATGTGTGCATTATATATATTCTGTTGTACTTGTTGCGTGTTGTTGTGCATGCCACATATGCTGTTGTACATGTATATAATTTTGTATGCGTTGTATTACGATGTATGCAACAGCCTCAGAAGAACAGTGACACCACTGCCGCTAAGCTGTCGAACGCCCACTGATTCACCACTTACTTCAATGCTAGGTGGCACTGTTTTCTCGAAGTCACCACCACTGCCATCGAGCCACTTAAATCTACTTACAAATTTGCTTAGAAAAAAACAGAATTATTCAGCGATATCGATATACGTACACACGATTTCATTCATAAGTATTATGTATTCAGAGAGAGAGAGAGAGAAAGAGAGAGAGAGAGAGAGAGAAAGAGAGAGAGAGAGAGAGAGAGAGAGAGAGAGAGAGAGAGAGAGAGAGAGAGAGAGAGAGAGAGAGAGAGTGGGAGAGAGAGAGAGAGACTCGAGGATATCTCTCTAGACTTAAGGGCGACATATTTATGGGTCATAGGAGACACAGTGTATCCTCCGGAAGCCTGCATGATACTGGAGGCATGTGTCAGTGTTACAGGGAGGGATCCGTCTGGTGACTGGGTGACGGCACTGTTCTGGGATATGTGTGTGTGTCTTATCTAGTTCTCACCTAACTGTTGTTGCAGGAGTCGATTCACAGCTCCTGGCCCCGCCTCTTCATTGGTCGCTACTAGATCACTCTTCCTGCTTCATGAGTTTTATCGTACCTCTTCTTAAAGCTATGTATGGATCCTGCCTCCATTACACAACTTCCCAGACTATTCCACTTCCTGACAACTCTGTGACTGAACAAATACTTCCTAACATCCCTGTGATTCATCTGAGTCTTCAACTTCCAACTGTGTCCCCTTGTTGCTGTGTCCCATCTCTGGAACATCCTGTCTCTGTCCACCTTGTTAATTCCTCTCAGTATTTTATATGTCGTTATCATATCCCCCTATCTCTCCTATCCTCCAGTGTTGTCAGGTCGATTTCCCTTAACCCTTTAGCTCCGGGGCTAGTCTTGTTGCAAACCTTTGCACTTTCTCTAATTTCCTTACATGTTTGGCTAGGTGTGGGTTCCAAACTGGTGCTGTATACTCCAATATAGGCCGACATACACGGTGTACAGGGTCCTGAACGATTCCTTAGTACGATGTCGTAATGCTGTTCTTAGGTTTGCTAGGCACCCATATGCTGCAGCAGTCATTTGGTTGATGTGCGCTTCAGGAGATGTGCCCGGTGTTATACTCACCCCAAGACCCTTTTCCTTGAGCGAGGTTTGTAGTCTCTGGCCCCTAGACTGTACTCTGTCTGCGGTCTTCTTTGCCCTTCCCCAATCTTCATGACTTTGCACCTGGTGGAGTTGAAATCCAGGAGCCAGTATCTGGACCAGGCCTGCAGCCTGTCCAGATCCCTTTGTAGTTCTGCCTGGACCTCGTCCGACTGAATTCTTTTCATCAACTTCACATCATCTGCAAACACAGACACTTCTGAGTCTATTCCTTCCGTCATGTCGTTCACATATATCAGAAACCGTACCGGTCCTAGGGCTGACCCCTGTGGAACCCCGCTCGTCATAGGCGAGGGTGAGGATGGAGGAAAAATGGAGTGGAACAGGGAGCACAAGGAGTGTTTCCTATTTTCTTTCACCTCCCCATCCTCGCTCATCCTTTGTTTCCCTCTTATGTCTTCCACTTCTCGTCATTCCTTACTCTTCCATCATCCCTTAAACTCTCTATCCCTTCTATTTCTTATTCCACACTAATTCCCACAGTGGTATTAGAGAGGCAGTGTTGAAGTGGCAGTGTTGGAGTGACTGTGATAGGGAGACAGTGTTGAAGTGGCAGTGTTGCAGAGAGCTATCGCAGAGGTGAAAAGATAGAGGCGATGCTTAAAAAAAGGCAGGGAGAGAAGCTAAAGAGGAAGGAATGGAGAGAGAGAGAGGGGGGGAGGCAGGGAGGGGGAGAGGAGGAGGAGGGAGGGGGAGAGGAGTGGAGGAGGGAGGGAGGAGGGGAGAGGAGTGATGGAGGGGAGGGGAGGGAGGGGAGGGGAGGAGGGGAGGGAGGGGAGGAGGGAGGAGGAGGGAGGGAGGGAGGGAGGAGGGGAGGGGAGGGAGGGGAGAGGGGAGGGGAGGGAGGGGAGGGGAGGGGAGGAGGGAGGGAGGGAGGGAGGGAGGGGAGGGGGGGGGGAGGGAGGGAGGGGAGGGGAGGGAGGGAGGGAGGGAGGGAGGGAGGGGAGAGAGGGAAGGAGGGAGGGAGGGAGGGAGGGAGGGAGGGAGGGAGGGAGGGAGGGAGGGAGGGATGGAGGGAAGGGAGGGAGGGAGGGAGGGAGGGAGGGAGGGAGGGAGGGAGGGAGGGAAGAAAAGAGCGAGCAAACAAAAAAATGATAATATTAGTTAAATAAAATAATGTTAGGTGGTAGAGGGTGAAAATAGAAGGTAATTGGTGCTATAGTGAGTGTTAAAGTGTTATATTGGCTGTTATATTGACCCTCTTGGTGTTATGTTCGTGTTACATTGGCTACTGTGGTGTTAAGTTGACTGTTATGGTTTCAGGCTATCTGTTTATCTGATATAAAGTAATGTGTTATATAAAGTATGGTGCTATATAAAGTATGGTGCTATATAAAGTATGGTGTTATATAAAGTATGGTGCTATATAAAGTATGGTGCTATATAAAGTATGGTGCTATATAAAGTATGGTGCTATATAAAGTATGGTGCTATATAAAGTATGGTGCTATATAAAGTATGGTGCTATATAAAGTATGGTGCTATATAAAGTATGGTGTTATGTAAAGTATGGTGTTATATAAAGTATGGTGTTATATAAAGTATGGTGTTATATAAAGTACTATGGTGTGATGGTGGCTATGGAACTGTATTACCGTTTATGGTGTCGCGTATGGTGATATGGAGGATAATACCGAATTAAGGTATTGTGGTGGTCGTGGTGGGTGTGGTTGTGGTGGTCGTGGTGGGTGTGGTTGTGGTGGTCGTGGTGGGTGTGGTTGTGGTGTTCGTGGTGGGTGTGGTTGTGGTGGTCGTGTTGGGTGTGGTTGTGGTGGTCGTGGTGGGTGTGGTTGTGGTGGTCGTGGTGGGTGTGGTTGTGGTGTTCGTGGTGGGTGTGGTTGTGGTGGTCGTGGTAGGTGTGGTTGTGGTGGTCGTGGTGGGTGTGGTTGTGGTGATTGTGGTGGGTGTGGTTGTGGTGGTCGTGGTGGGTGTGGTTGTGGTGGTCGTGGCGGGTGTGGTTGTGGTGGTCGTGGTGGGTGTGGTTGTGGTGATCGTGGTGGGTGTGGTTGTGGTGATTGTGGTGGGTGTGGTTGTGGTGGTCGTGGTGGGTGTGGTTGTGGTGGTCGTGGTGGGTGTGGTTGTGGTGATCGTTGTGGGTGTGGTTGTGGTGGTCGTGGTGGGTGTGGTTGTGGTGATTGTGGTGGGTGTGGTTGTGGTGGGTGTGGTTGTGGTGGTCGTTGCGGGTGTGGTTGTGGTGGTCGTGGTGGGTGTGGTTGTGGTGATCGTTGTGGGTGTGGTTGTGGTGGTCGTGGTGGGTGTGGTTGTGGTCATTGTGGTGGGTGTGGTTGTGGTGGTCGTGGTGGGTGTGGTTGTGGTGATTGTGGTGGGTGTGGTTGTGGTGGTCGTGGTGGGTGTGGTTGTGGTGGTCGTGGCGGGTGTGGTTGTGGTGGTCGTGGTGGGTGTGGTTGTGGTGATCGTTGTGGGTGTGGTTGTGGTGGTCGCGGTGGGTGTGGTTGTGGTGATTGTGGTGGGTGTGGTTGTGGTGGTCGTGGTGGGTGTGGTTGTGGTGGTCATGGTGGGTGTGGTTGTGGTGATTGTGGTGGGTGTGGTTGTGGTGGTCATGGTGGGTGTGGTTGTGGTGGTGATGAGGGTGGGTGTGGTTGTGGTGGTGATGAGGGTGGGTGTGGTTGTGGTGGTGATGAGGGTGGGTGTGGTTGTGGTGGTCGTGGTGGGTGTGGTGGTGGTGGTCGTGGTGGGTGTGGTGGTGGTGATTGTGGTGGGTGTGGTTGTGGTGGTCGTGGTGGGTGTGGTTGTGGTGGGTGTGGTTGTGGTGGTCGTGGTGGGTGTGGTTGTGGTGATCGTTGTGGGTGTGGTTGTGGTGGTCGTGGTGGGTGTGGTTGTGGTGATTGTGGTGGGTGTGGTTGTGGTGGTCGTGGTGGGTGTGGTTGTGGTGGTCGTTGCGGGTGTGGTTGTGGTGGTCGTGGTGGGTGTGGTTGTGGTGATCGTTGTGGGTGTGGTTGTGGTGGTCGTGGTGGGTGTGGTTGTGGTGATTGTGGTGGGTGTGGTTGTGGTGGTCGTGGTGGGTGTGGTTGTGGTGGTCGTGGTGGGTGTGGTTGTGGTGATTGTGGTGGGTGTGGTTGTGGTGGTCGTGGTGGGTGTGGTTGTGGTGGTCGTGGCGGGTGTGGTTGTGGTGGTCGTGGTGGGTGTGGTTGTGGTGATCGTTGTGGGTGTGGTTGTGGTGGTCGCGGTGGGTGTGGTTGTGGTGATTGTGGTGGGTGTGGTTGTGGTGGTCGTGGTGGTCATGGTGGGTGTGGTTGTGGTGATTGTGGTGGGTGTGGTTGTGGTGGTCGTGGTGGGTGTGGTTGTGGTGGTCGTGGCGGGTGTGGTTGTGGTGGTCGTGGTGGGTGTGGTTGTGGTGGTCGTGGTGGGTGTGGTTGTGGTGATTGTGGTGGGTGTGGTTGTGGTGGTCGTGGTGGGTGTGGTTGTGGTGGTCGTGGTGGGTGTGCTTGTGGTGATTGTGGTGGGTGTGGTTGTGGTGGTCGTGGTGGGTGTGGTTGTGGTGGTCGTGGTGGGTGTGGTTGTGGTGATTGTGGTGGGTGTGGTTGTGGTGGTCGTGGTGGGTGTGGTTGTGGTGGGTGTGGTTGTGATGGTCGTGGTGGGTGTTATTGTGGTGACCGTTGTGGGTGTGGTTGTGGTGGTCGTGGTGGGTGTGGTTGTGGTGATTGTGGTGGGTGTGGTTGTGGTGGTCGTGGTGGGTGTGGTTGTGGTGGTCGTTGCGGGTGTGGTTGTGGTGGTCGTGGTGGATGTGGTTGTGGTGATCGTTGTGGGTGTGGTTGTGGTGGTCGTGGTGATTGTGGTTGTGGTGATTGTCGTGGGTGTGGTTGTGGTGGTCGTGGTGGGTGTGGTTGTGGTGGTCGTGGTGGGTGTGGTTGTGGTGATTGTGGTGGGTGTGGTTGTGGTGGTCGTGGTGGGTGTGGTTGTGGTGGTCGTGGCGGGTGTGGTTGTGGTGGTCGTGGTGGGTGTGGTTGTGGTGATCGTTGTGGGTGTGGTTGTGGTGGTCGTGGTGGGTGTGGTTGTGGTGATTGTGGTGGGTGTGGTTGTGGTGGTCGTGGTGGGTGTGGTTGTGGTGGTCGTGGTGGGTGTAGTTGTGGTGATTGTGGTGGATGTGGTTGTGGTGATTGTTGTGGGTGTGGTTGTGGTGGTCGTGGTGGGTGTGGTTGTGGTGATCGTGGTGGGTGTGGTTGTGATGGTCGTGGTGGGTGTGGTTGTGGTGATTGTGGTGGGTGTGGTGGTCGTGGTGGGTGTGGTTGTGGTGATCGTGGTGGGTGTGGTTGGGGTGGTCGTGGTGGGTGTGGTTGTGGTGGTCGTGGTGGGTGTGGTGGTCGTGGTGGGTGTGGTTGTGGTGATCGTGGTGGGTGTGGTTGTGGTGGTCGTGGTGGGTGTGGTTGTGGTGGTCGTGGTGGGTGTGGTTGTGGTGGTCGTGGTGGGTGTGGTTGTGGTGGTCGTGGTGGGTGTGGTTATGGTGATCGTGGTGGGTGTGGTTGTGGTGGTCGTGGTGGGTGTGGTTGTGGTGGTCGTGGTGGGTGTGGTTGTGGTGGTTGTGGTGGTCGTGGTGGGTGTGGTTGTGGTGGTCGTGGTGGGTGTGGTTGTGGTGGTCGTGGTGGGTGTGGTGGTCGTGGTGGGTGTGGTTGTGGTGATCGTGGTGGGTGTGGTTGTGGTGGTCGTGGTGGGTGTGGTCGTGGTGGGTGTGGTGGTCGTGGTGGGTGTGGTTGTGGTGATCGTGGTGGGTGTGGTTGTGGTGGGTGTGGTCGTGATGGGTGTGGTTGTGGTGGTCGTGGTGGGTGTGGTTGTGGTGGTCGTGGTGGGTGTGGTTGTGGTGATTGTGGTGGGTGTGGTTGTGGTGGTCGTGGTGGGTGTGGTTGTGGTGGTCGTGGTGGGTGTGGTTGTGGTGATTGTGGTGGGTGTGGTTGTGGTGGTCGTGGTGGGTGTGGTTGTGGTGATCGTTGTGGGTGTGGTTGTGGTGGTCGTGGTGGGTGTGGTTGTGGTGATTGTGGTGGGTGTGGTTGTGGTGGTCGTGGTGGGTGTGGTTGTGGTGGTCGTGGCGGGTGTGGTTGTGGTGGTCGTGGTGGGTGTGGTTGTGGTGATCGTTGTGGGTGGGGTTGTGGTGGTCGTGGTGGGTGTGGTTGTGGTGGGTGTGGTTGTGGTGGTCGTGGCGGGTGTGGTTGTGGTGGTCGTGGTGGGTGTGGTTGTGGTGATCGTTGTGGTCGTGGTTGTGGTGGTCGTGGTGGGTGTGGTTGTGGTGATTGTGGTGGGTGTGGTTGTGGTGGTCGTGGTGGGTGTGGTTGTGGTGGTCGTGGTGGGTGTAGTTGTGGTGATTGTGGTGGGTGTGGTTGTGGTGATTGTGGTGGGTGTGGTTGTGGTGGGTGTGGTTTTGGTGATCGTGGTGGGTGTGGTTGTGGTGGTCGTGGTGGGTGTGGTTGTGGTGATTGTGGTGGGTGTGGTGGTCGTGGTGGGTGTGGTTGTGGTGATCGTGGTGGGTGTGGTTGTGGTGGTCGTGGTGGGTGTGGTTGTGGTGGTCGTGGTGGGTGTGGTGGTCGTGGTGGGTGTGGTTGTGGTGATCGTGGTGGGTGTGGTTGTGGTGGTCGTGGTGGGTGTGGTTGTGGTGGTCGTGGTGGGTGTGGTGATCGTGGTGGGTGTGGTTGTGGTGGTCGTGGTGGGTGTGGTTGTGGTGGTCGTGGTGGGTGTGGTTGTGGTGGTCGTGGTGGGTGTGGTGGTCGTGGTGGGTGTGGTTGTGGTGATCGTGGTGGGTGTGGTTGTGGTGATCGTGGTGGGTGTGGTTGTGGTGGTCGTGATGGGTGTGGTTGTGGTGGACACGCTAGATAACAGGGATATCTTGCTACTCCTACTTACACTTTGGTCACACTTCACAGACACGCACATGCATACATATATACATACATCTAGGTTTTTCTCCTTTTTCTAAATAGCTCTTGTTCTTCTTTATTTCTTCTATTGTCCATGGGGAAGTGGAAAAGAATCTTTCCTCCGTAAGCCATGCGTGTCGTATGAGGCGACTAAAATGCCGGGAGCAATGGGCTAGTAACCCCTTCTCCTGTAGACATTTACTAAAAAAGAGAAGAAAAACTTTATAAAACTGGGATGCTTAAATGTGCGTGGATGTAGTGCGGATGACAAGAAACAGATGATTGCTGATGTTATGAATGAAAAGAAGTTGGATGTCCTGGCCCTAAGCGAAACAAAGCTGAAGGGGGTAGGAGAGTTTCAGTGGGGGGAAATAAATGGGATTAAATCTGGAGTATCTGAGAGAGTTAGAGCAAAGGAAGGGGTAGCAGTAATGTTAAATGATCAGTTATGGAAGGAGAAAAGAAAATATGAATGTGTAAATTCAAGAATTATGTGGATTAAAGTAAAGGTTGGATGCGAGAAGTGGGTCATAATAAGCGTGTATGCACCTGGAGAAGAGAGGAATGCAGAGGAGAGAGATTTTGGGAGTTGTTAAGTGAATGTATAGGAGCCTTTGAACCAAGTGAGAGAGTAATTGTGGTAGGGGACCTGAATGCTAAAGTAGGAGAAACTTTTAGAGAGGGTGTGGTAGGTAAGTTTGGGGTGCCAGGTGTAAATGATAATGGGCGCCCTTTGATTGAACTTTGTATAGAAAGGGGTTTAGTTATAGGTAATACATATTTTAAGAAAAAGAGGATAAATAAGCATACAAGATATGATGTAGGGCGAAATGACAGTAGTTTGTTGGATTATGTATTGGTAGATAAAAGACTGTTGAGTAGACTTCAGGATGTACATGTTTATAGAGGGGCCACAGATATATCAGATCACTTTCTAGTTGTAGCTACACTGAGAGTAAAAGGTAGATGGGATACAAGGAGAATAGAAGCATCAGGGAAGAGCGAGGTGAAGGTTCATAAACTAAAAGAGGAGGCAGTTAGGGTAAGATATAAACAGCTATTGGAGGATAGATGGGCTAATGAGAGCATAGGCAATGGGGTCGAAGAGGTATGGGGTAGGTTTAAAAATGTAGTGTTAGAGTGTTCAGCAGAAGTTTGTGGTTACAGGAAAGTGGGTGCAGGAGGGAAGAGGAGCGATTGGTGGAATGATGATGTAAAGAGAGTAGTAAGGGAGAAAAAGTTAGCATATGAGAAGTTTTTACAAAGTAGAAGTGATGCAAGGCGGGAAGAGTATATGAAGAAAAAGAGAGAGGTTAAGAGAGTGGTGAAGCAATGTAAAAAGAGAGCAAATGAGAGAGTGGGTGAGATGTTATCAACAAATTTTGTTGAAAATAAGAAAAAGTTTTGGAGTGAGATTAACAAGTTAAGAAAGCCTAGAGAACAAATGGATTTGTCAGTTAAAAATAGGAGAGGAGAGTTATTAAATGGAGAGTTAGAGGTATTGGGAAGATGGAGGGAATATTTTGAGGAATTGTTAAATGTTGATGAAGATAGGGAAGCTGTGATTTCGTGTATAGGGCAAGGAGGAATAACATCTTGTAGGAGTGAGGAAGAGCCAGTTGTGAGTGTGGGGGAAGTTCGTGAAGCAGTAGGTAAAATGAAA
This sequence comes from Cherax quadricarinatus, assembly GCF_038502225.1. Lineage (NCBI taxonomy): Eukaryota > Metazoa > Arthropoda > Malacostraca > Decapoda > Parastacidae > Cherax > Cherax quadricarinatus. The sequence goes on from NC_091301.1 coordinate 10,970,728, forward strand.
GGGGGTAAGGCAGCCGGGATTGATGGGATAAAGATAGATTGTTAAAAGCAGGTGGGGATATAGTTTTGGAGTGGTTGGTGCAATTATTTAATAAATGTATGGAAGAGGGTAAGGTACCTAGGGATTGGCAGAGAGCATACATAGTTCCTTTGTATAAAGGCAAAGGGGATAAAAGAGAGTGCAAAAATTATAGGGGGATAAGTCTGTTGAGTATACCTGGTAAAGTGTATGGTAGAGCTATAATTGAAAGAATTAAGAGTAAGACGGAGAATAGGATAGCAGATGAACAAGGAGGCTTTAGGAAAGGTAGGGGGTGTGTGGACCAGGTGTTTACAGTGAAACATATAAGTGAACAGTATTTAGATAAGCCTAAAGAGGTCTTTGTGGCATTTATGGATTTGGAAAAGGCATATGACAGGGTGGATAGGGGGGCAATGTGGCAGATGTTGCAAGTGTATGGTGTAGGAGGTAGGTTACTGAAAGCAGTGAAGAGTTTTTACGAGGATAGTGAGGCTCAAGTTAGAGTATGTAGGAAAGAGGGAAATTTTTTCCCAGTAAAAGTAGGCCTTAGACAAGGATGTGTGATGTCACCGTGGTTGTTTAATATATTTATAGATGGGGTTGTAAGAGAAGTAAATGCGAGGGTCTTGGCAAGAGGCGTGGAGTTAAAAGATAAAGAATCACACACAAAGTGGGAGTTGTCACAGGTGCTCTTTGCTTATGACACTGTGCTCTTGGGAGATTCTGAAGAGAAGTTGCAGAGATTGGTGGATGAATTTGGTAGGGTGTGCAAAAGAAGAAAATTAAAGGTGAACACAGGAAAGAGTAAAGTTATGAGGATAACAAAAAGATTAGGTGATGAAAGATTGGATATCAGATTGGAGGGAGAGAGTATGGAGGAGGTGAACATATTCAGATATTTGGGAGTGGACGTGTCAGCGGATGGGTCTATGAAAGATGAGGTGAATCATAGAATTGATGAGGGAAAAAGAGTGAGTGGTGCACTTAGGAGTCTGTGGAGACAAAGAACTTTGTCCTTGGAGGCAAAGAGGGGAATGTATGAGAGTATAGTTTTACCAACGCTCTTATATGGGTGTGAAGCGTGGGTGATGAATGTTGCAGCGAGGAGAAGGCTGGAGGCAGTGGAGATGTCATGTCTGAGGGCAATGTGTGGTGTGAATATAATGCAGAGAATTCGTAGTTTGGAAGTTAGGAGGAGGTGCGGGATTACCAAAACTGTTGTCCAGAGGGCTGAGGAAGGGTTGTTGAGGTGGTTTGGACATGTAGAGAGAATGGAGCGAAACAGAATGACTTCAAGAGTGTATCAGTCTGTAGTGGAAGGAAGGCGGGGTCGGCCTAGGAAAGGTTGGAGGGATGGGGTAAAGGAGGTTTTGTGTGCGAGGGGCTTGGACTTCCAGCAGGCATGCGTGAGCGTGTTTGATAGGAGTGAATGGAGACAAATGGTTTTTAATACTTGACGTGCTGTTGGAGTGTGAGCAAAGTAACATTTATGAAGGGATTCAGGGAAACCGGCAGGCCGGACTTGAGTCCTGGAGATGGGAAGTACAGTGCCTGCACTCTGAAGGAGGGGTGTTAATGTTGCAGTTTAAAAACTGTAGTGTAAAGCACCCTTCTGGCAAGACAGTGATGGAGTGAATGATGGTGAAAGTTTTTCTTTTTCAGGCCACCCTGCCTTGGTGGGAATCGGCCAGTGTGATAATAAATAAAATAAAAAAATATGTACATATGTGTATATATATATATATATATATATATATATATATATATATATATATATATATATAGATATATGCATTGTTATGTATTTAATGTATAGTTCCGAATGTTATGTATGCTCTTTATGTAATAATTATGTTATATATTCCGCATTTTTTTGCTTGCAGTTATACATACTTTCACATATGTTTGTATGTATATTTGCATACACACGTGTGTAAAGGAGACAGGTAGGTATGTAACCTGGCACAGGTAGGCCTGTAACATGGCACAGGTAGGCCTGTAACCTGGCACAGGTAGGCCTGTAACCTGGCACAGGTAGGCCTGTAACCTGGCACAGGTGGGCCTGTAACCTGGCACAGGTAGGCCTGTAACCTGGCACAGGTAAGCCTGTAACCTGGCACAGGTAGGCCTGTAACCTGGCACAGGTAGGCCTGTAACCTGGCACAGGTAGGCCTGTAACCTGGCACAGGTGGGCCTGTAACCTGGCACAGGTAGGCCTGTAACCTGGCACAGGTAGGCCTGTAACCTGGCACAGGTAGGCCTGTAACCTGGCACAGGTAGGCCTTTAACCTGGCACAGATAGGCCTGTAACCTGGCACAGGTAGGCCTTCACATAAAAAAATGTCGCTATCTAAATATTTCAGCAAACTTGTTTAACGGCAGATTGAGAGACGAATAGATAGGAGGAGAATGAATACATACATTGGTAGGAAGGAGAAAGGTGAGTAGTAAGCTGTTAGGTAGGCGATTATGGACTTAAATAAAGCACGGGATAACAAAGGAGGAAGAACTTTTAACAGAGGAAGAGATAAAGGTTTTAGTGGCAGGTGTGAGGGGGATTGAAGGAAGGGCAGGTGTTCAGTTGTACACATGTTCAAGTACACACGGGTATTCATGTACGCACAAGATGTTGATGTACACAGAGATGTTCGCAGACAGAGTTTTGTTAATATATATTCTCACACAGAAGGTAGCTACGATACACAGATGGTCACCTAGTAACAAGCACTTACCAGCGTATACATACATTTTAACTTGTAAACAGGTGTTCACGTGCATATAGGTGATATCTACACATAGGTGTTTCCTACACATAGGTAGTTCCTACACAGGTGGTTCCTGCATTAACGGCGTTCACGTAGTGCCCTCATCACAAAGGTTTAGCGCATAATGAACTATAACAAATCCCAACTGACTTGCTAAATCAGTTTTGTCGTTCCAACCGATGAGCTAAGTTCATTCTGTCCTCCAACACTGAGTAACTAACGACGAAGTCTCCTGATCCACAGACTGGCTAATTCAGGGTTGTTTTACGAACAAATGAACTAGGTCAGGGGTCCCAACCAGCGGTACTCTTGGAAATAGATGCGGCCGTTACATGATATTATAAAATCACTTTTATGTAGGCTCCAGACTGCACATTGTTAATAGTTAAAAAATATTATTGTTATTATTCATAAAAATTACAAAATGTGACCCTGAAGGTGACTGCGGGACCGAACTCGTGTGGGTAATATATATAAGATATTACACCTCATCATTATGTTACATTGTAATACCCTCCTTTAAATTTGGCTTTTCAAATTGACCCATTCATATGAAAAGGTTGGGGATTACTGAACTAGGTTATTCTGTCCTCTACCACAGAGTAGCTATCGGTATAATGTCATAATCTGCAGACTGGCTAATCTTGTTTTTATCCTTTCCAACAGGTGGTGAGCCTGGTGCAGACACTGATTTTTTCGTGGGTGTTGCTGGAGACCTATCTGTCTTACCAGTCCATTATTTCCGTCACTGCTGACAACGCCACCTCAGACTCCTCATCCGCATCATATTACTTCTCCTCGGCCACCTGCCCCATCGGCTTTCTTCCTGTGGCCTCGAAGTCCAACCCGACGAATTTCTCCGACGATTACTACGAGAACGAGGACTCAGAGGATGAAGACTCGACGCAGCAGACATTACTGACGGTGGTAGGCGACACTAGCTCTCCCCCTTCATCCACATCATCGCTCACGTTAGAATCCAGACTGGAAGAGATTTCCGTGGTCATGTCATCTACCACGACAATATCTTCTCTGTCGCAGTCTCCCAAGTCGGCTTCGGTCCTCGGGAATGACGGAGGGATCCTGGTCCTATCGTCGTCACAGTCTTTGCCTGAGGTTGAGAGCAACAACACTCACATCGAGTCTTCCGCCTCCAGTGCAACACCTAAGGCCAACTCCACGGCGTCGGCAACACCCAATGTCTCCAGAAGGACGCCAAGAATCACATGCGCTGCTCCAGGTAGGAGAAGCTCTTGAGGACAAAGGCACAAGTTGCATCGCAATCTAACAATGAAAAAACAGACACAAATGCAATATAATGCGATTCTTTACTGACAACTTTTCGTCTTATAGTGAGCTTTATCAAGTAGCAAATAGATCTGTTTGTTATTTAATAAAGTTCACAACCTGAGCAAAATGTAACCAATAAAGAATCGCATTGTACTGTATTTGTGTCTATTTTTCCATCGTGTCGGCATTTTTTATTATTTATTTCCATCACAGGCTAACACTGGCACACTGTTTCACGCCGTGAACCAGTGTCATAAATCTACACAGAGGTTATAATCCTACACAGAGGTCATAAATCTACACAGAGGTCATAATCCTACACAGAGGTCATAAATCTACACAGAGGTCATAATCCTACACAGAGGTCATAAATCTACACAGAGGTCATAATCCTACACAGAGGTCATAAATCTACACAGAGGTCATAATCCTACACAGAGGTCATAAATCTACACAGAGGTCATAAATGTACACAGACTGAAACGTAGTTTTAATACAGAGTTCTACAATCTGCGCATTCGTCTTCATAGTTTTCGGCTCTATACCATTTCTTCTACGAGTTACTTCCTTTTCTTAAAATAAAGTCAGTGAAGCATAATGAAACTACATCATCCACATGACGCTACATCCACGGAAAAAGGAGTATTGATTGAAGACAGAAATTTCCATGATCTCGGTGTAGCTTTTCTGACTCGATTACTGTATTAAAAAAATTGCTGGAACCATAAGGGTCACACAATTTTATTTTTTACACGTTTCTGTAATTCCTTTTCCTAAATACTTCAGGTATCTTTTGGAATTAAAAGTTTGTTCAGCCAAAGGTTTTTTTCCATAATTTAACGAGTTATAGATAAATATTTTTTGTTACGCTCGTAAATTGATATTTATTTGTTTTACCGCTGATCACAGTCTGGGTTATTATTTTATGGGATGACTATAACTGTTTCGTCGTTGTTTTTCTGAGCAAAAAAATAACATGGTGATGGTCTAAATTTTGTTTATACTGGTCGTGATGTGTATTTATTCTCGCTGCTTCTGAAATGACTATCATTAAGGTAGTTATTTATACTGACCACCTGCTGGTGTCCTACTTCTGTTTTCACAGTTGTCCCACCGCTGCCACCACTAGCATCCCACCGCTGCCACCACCGGTGGGATGCTAGTGGTGGCAGCGGTGGGATGCTAGTGGTGGTAGCGGTGGGATGCTAATGGTGGCAGCGGTGGGATGCTAGTGGTGGTAGCGGTGGGATGCTAATGGTGGCAGCGGTGGGATGCTAGTGGTGGTAGCGGTGGGATGCTAGTGGTGGCAGCGGTGGGATGCTAGTGGTGGCAGCGGTGGGACAACTGTGAAAACAGAAGTAGGACACCAGCAGGTGGTCAGTATAAATAACTACCTTAATGATAGTCATTTCAGAAGCAGCGAGAATAAATACACATCACGACCAGTATAAACAAAATTTAGACCATCACCATGTTATTTTTTGCTCAGAAAAACAACGACGAAACAGTTATAGTCATCCCATAAAATAATAACCCAGACTGTGATCAGCGGTAAAACAAATAAATAAAAATTTATACTGACCAACTGCTGGTGTCCTACTTCCGTCTTCACACTTGTCCCACTGCTGCCACCACTAGTATCCCACTGCTGCCACCACTAGTATCCCACTGCTGCCACCACTAGTGTCCCACTGCTGCCACCACTAGTGTCCCACTGCTGCCACCACTAGTGTCCCACTGCTGCCACCACTAGTGTCCCACTGCTGCCACCACTAGTGTCCCACTGCTGCCACCACTAGTATCCCACTGCTGCCACCACTAGTATCCCACTGCTGCCACCACTAGTATCCCACTGCTGGCACCACTAGTGTCCCACTGCTGCCACCACTAGTGTCCCACTGCTGCCACCACTAGTGTCCCACTGCTGCCACCACTAGTATCCCACTGCTGCCACCACTAGTATCCCACTGCTGGCACCACTAGTGTCCCACTGCTGCCACCACTAGTGTCCCACTGCTGCCACCACTAGTATTCCACTGCTGCCACCACTAGTGTCCCACTGCTGCCACCACTAGTGTCCCACTGCTGCCACCACTAGTATCCCACTGCTGCCACCACTAGTGTCCCACTGCTGCCACCACTAGTGTCCCACTGCTGCCACCACTAGTATCCCACTGCTGCCACCACTAGTGTCCCACTGCTGCCACCACTAGTGTCCCACTGCTGCCACCACTAGTGTCCCACTGCTGCCACCACTAGTGTCCCACTGCTGCCACCACTAGTATCCCACTGCTGCCACCACTAGTGTCCCACTGCTGCCACCACTAGTGTCCCACTGCTGCCACCACTAGTGTCCCACTGCTGCCACCACTAGTGTCCCACTGCTGCCACCACTAGTGTCCCACTGCTGCCACCACTAGTGTCCCACTGCTGCCACCACTAGTGTCCCACTGCTGCCACCACTAGTATACCACCTCTGCCACCACTAGTATCCCACTGCTGCCCCACTAGTGTCCCACTGCTGCCACCACTAGTGTCCCACTGCTGCCACCACTAGTACCCCACTGCTGCCACCACTAGTATCCCACTGCTGCCACCACTAGTATCCCACTGCTGCCACCACTAGTATCCCACTGCTGCCACCACTAGTATCCCACCACTGCCACCACTAGTATCCCACTGATGGCCACCACTAGTATCCCACTGCTGCCACCACTAGTATCCCACTGCTGCCACCAGTAGTATCCCACTGCTGCCACCACTAGTATCCCACTGCTGCCACCACTAGTATCCCACTGCTGCCACCACTAGTATCCCACTGCTGCCACCACTAGTATCCCACTGCTGCCACCACTAGTATCCCACTGCTGGCACCACTAGTATCCCACCACTGCCACCACTAGTATCCCATTGATGGCCACCACTAGTATCCCACTGCTGCCACCACTAGTATCCCACTGCTGCCACCAGTAGTATCCCACTGCTGCCACCACTAGTATCCCACTGCTGCCACCACTAGTATCCCACTGCTGGCACCACTAGTATCCCACTGCTGCCACCACTAGTATCCCACTGCTGCCACCACTAGTATCCCACTGCTGCCACCACTAGTATCCCACTGCTGCCACCACTAGTATCCCACTGCTGCCACCACTAGTATCCCACTGCTGCCACCACTAGTATCCCTCTGCTGCCACCACTAGTATCCCACTGCTGCCACCACTAGTATCCCACTGCTGCCACCACTAGTATCCCACTGCTGCCACCACTAGTATCCCACTGCTGCCACCACTAGTATCCCACTGCTGCCACCACTAGTATCCCACTGCTGCCACCACTAGTATCCCACTGCTGCCACCACTAGTATCCCACTGCTGCCACCACTAGTATTCCACTGCTGCCACCACTAGTATCCCACTGCTGCCACCACTAGTCTCCCACTGCTGCCACCACTTTTATCCCACTGCTGCCACCACTAGTATCCCACTGCTGCCACCACTAGTATTCCACTGCTGCCACCACTAGTATCCCACTGCTGCCACCACTAGTATCCCACTGCTGCCACCACTAGTATCCCACTGCTGCCACCACTAGTATCCCACTGCTGCCACCACTAGTATCCCACTGCTGCCACCACTAGTATCCCACTGCTGCCACCACTAGTATCCCACTGCTGCCACCACTAGTATCCCACTGCTGCCACCACTAGTATTCCACTGCTGCCACCACTAGTATCCCACTGCTGCCACCACTAGTATCCCACTGCTGCCACCACTAGTATCCCACTGCTGCCACCACTAGTATTCCACTGCTGCCACCACTAGTATCCCACTGCTGCCACCACTAGTATCCCACTGCTGCCACCACTAGTATCCCACCACTGCCACCACTAGTATCCCACTGATGGCCACCACTAGTATCCCACTGCTGCCACCACTAGTATCCCACTGCTGCCACCACTAGTATCCCACTGATGGCCACCACTAGTATCCCACTGATGGCCACCACTAGTATCTTACTGCTGCCACCACTAGTATCCCACTGCTGCCACCAGTAGTATCCCAATGCTGCCACCACTAGTATCCCACTGCTGCCACCACTAGTATCCCACTGCTGCCACCACTAGTATCCCACCGCTGCCACCACTAGTATCCCACTGCTGGCACCACTAGTATCCCACTGCTGGCACCACTAGTATCCCACCGCTGCCACCACTAGTGTCCCACTGCTGCCACCACTAGTATCCCACTGCTGTCACCACTAGTATCCCACCGCTGCCAACACTAGTATCCCACTGCTGCCACCACTAGTATCCCACTGCTGGAACCACTAGTATCAAACTGCTGCCACCACTAGTATCCCACTGCTGCCACCACTAGTATCCCACTGCTGCCACCACTAGTATCCCACTGCTGCCACCACTAGTATCCCACTGCTGGCACCACTAGTATCAAACTGCTGCCACCACTAGTATCCCACTGCTGCCACAAGTAGTATCCCGCTGCTGACACCACTAGTATCCCACCGCTGCCACCACTGGTATCCCATCGCTGCCACCACTAGTATCCCACTGCTGCCACAAGTAGTATCCCGCTGCTGACACCACTAGTATCCCACTGCTGCCACCACTAGTATCCCACTGCTGCCAGCACTAGTATCCCACTGCTGCCACCACTAGTATCCCACTGCTGTCACCACTAATATCAAACTGCTGCCACCACTAGTATCCCACTGCTGCCACAAGTAGTATCCCGCTGCTGACACCACTAGTATCCCACCGCTGCCACCACTGGTATCCCATCGCTGCCACCAGTAGTATTCCACCACTGCCAGCACTAGTATCCCACCACTGCCACCACTAGTATCCCACTGCTGCCACCACTAGTATCCCACTGCTGCCACCACTAGTGTCCCACCACTGCCACCACCAGTATCCCACCGCTGCCACCACTAGTATCCCACTGCTGCCACAACTAGTATCCCACTGCTGCTACCACTAGTATCCCACCGCCCCCAAAGCTATTGTCTCACTGCTGCCACCACTAGTATCCCACTTCTGCCACCACTAGTATCCCACTGCTGCCACCACTACTATCCCACCACTGCCACCACTAGTATCCCACTGCTGCCACCACTAGTATCTCACCACTGCCACCACTAGTATCCCACTGCTGCCACCACTTATATCCCACTGCTGCCACCACTGGTATCCCACTGTTGCCACCACTAGTATCCCACTGCTGCCACTACTATTATCCCACCGCTGCCACCACTAGCATCCCACTGCTAACACTACTAGTATCCCTCTATTACCATCACTAGTATCCCACTGCTGCTACCACTAGTATCCTACTGCTGCCACCACTAGTATCCCACCGCTGCCACCACTAGCATCCCACTGCTAACACTGCTAGTATCCCTCTATTGCCATCACTAGTATCCCACCACTGCCACCACTAGTATCCCACTGCTGCCACCACTAGTATCGTACTGCTGCCACCATTAGCATCCCACCGCTGCCACCAATAGGATCCCACCGCTGCCACCACTAGTATCCAACCGCTGCTACCACTAGTATCCTACCACTGCCACCACTAGTATCCCAATGCTGCCACCACTAGTATCCCACCGCTGCCACCACTAGTATCCCACAGCTGCCACCACTAGTATCCCACTGCTGCCACCACTGGTATCCCACTGCTGCCACCACTATTATCCCACTGCTGCCACCACTAGTATCCCACTGCTGCCACCACAAGTATCCCACTGCTGCCACCACTAGTATCAAACTCCTGCCACCACTAGTATCCCACTGCTGCCACAAGTAGTATCCCGCTGCTGACACCACTAGCATCCCACCGCTGCCGCCACTAGTATCCCATCGCTGCCACCAGTAGTATTCCACCACTACCAGCACTAGTATCCCACCACTGCCACCACTAATATCCCACTGCTGCCACCACTAGTATCCCACTGCTGCCACCACTTGTATCCCACAGCTGCCACCACTACTATCCCACTGCTGCCACCACTATTGTCCCACCACTGCCACTACCAGTATCCCACCGCTGCCACCACTAGTATCCCACTGCTGCCACAACTAGTATCCCACTGCTGCTACCACTAGTATCCCACCGCTGCCAACGCTAGTGTCCCACTGCTGCCACCACTAGTATCCCACTTCTGCCACCACTAGTATCCTACTGCTGCCATCACTAGCATGCCACCACTGCCACCAATAGCAACCCACTAACACCAATACCATCCCACCACTACCACTAGTATTAACCCACTGCTGCTACCAGTATCAACCCACCACTGCCACCAGTATTAATCCACCACTGTCACCAACAGCAACCCACTACTGACACTTCTCCCTCACCATACTTCCAACATTGCTCCACCGCTGCAATCTTCCGCAACACAGCCGTCACTCACGCAACACGAGCATCAGTTTAGCATCAACACAGTTATTTCAGAAATATATAACCAATGTTGAATTTTTTTCTGTTTTTTTTAACTTATTCCTCTTTGCCTGGTTTCTGTTATTTATGTCCTTCTGTAGCCTGGTTTCTGTTACATGTATTTTTGTGTAGTCTGGTTTCTGTTACCTGTTTTCTTCAGTCAGTTGGTTGCGTTACTTACATTTGTCTGTCTCTTGGGTTCTGCTATAATATTCCGTTGCTTGTTTTTCTTATATTTTTTTACGTTGTTTGGTTTCTGTCGATTGAGTATTTTCTGTTTTCTGACTTTCGATGTTTATCTCTCTCTCTCTCTCTCTCTCTCTCTCTCTCTCTTTCACTTTCTGGCATTATTTGTTTTACTAGCCTTGAGTTTTCATTCATTTTTATTTAGGTTGAGTAAGGTTTGTCAGGAAACAGGACAAGTGTTTCCTGACGCGGGTGTTAGTCATATGATGACCCGCCGTTGGAGCTTTTGGGTTATCTGACAGAGTCCTTCCGCTGGCTTTCCCGTCCACCCCTTTAAAAATTAGGGTTTATAAGTTTCAATTTTTATTTGTGTTGCTGTCGACGTAGGTGTGACTAGTGTATTGCCGTGACCTGTGTTTCACTGTGACCTGTGAACAGTGTTTCAATGCGACATATGACCAATGTTTCAATATATATGACCAGAGTTTCATTGTAACCTGTAAAGTGTCATATTGTGACCTGTAACCAGTGTTTCATTGTGGCATGTGACCAGTGTTTCATTGTGACCTGTAACCAGTCTTTCATTGTGACCTGTGATCAGTGTTACAGTGTGACCTGTAACCAGTGTTATATTGTAACTTGTAACCAGTGTTTCATTGTGACATGTGACCAGTGTTTCATTGTGACCTGTAACCAATGTTATATTGTGACCTGTAACCAGTGTGTCATTGTGACCTGTGGTCGGCAGGTCAGGGCGTGTTGTGGGCGCTAGTGGTGGTGTCTGCGCTGTATTCCTTGGCGGGCGGCCTCCTGATTGTGGCTGTTTTGTGGGTGAGTACAACCAACCTGTGTGTGTGTGAGAGAGAGAGAGAGAGAGCAGTGTTAACAACTAAGGTAATTCTGCTCGTATGTTAACGATATCTTTGGAACTAAATGTAGAATATTCATCCGAGTGTATCATCCACCCACCAGAATCCCAGCGACTAATCCATACAGTCCAGCTGGGATACATGTCAACATGGGTATCAGTCATGTGTTATCCCCGAAGGAGTATCTTTAATTGACTGCTTTGAAGTATTCGTTTTTTTTTTCTTCCTCCAAACCATCGTTTATAACTTAAGACCATCTCGTCAGATCGACTTCAACATTACACCGCAGGTTCACTGGGTAAGGGTTCACGGAGCTGCTGGTGTGTGCAGGTGTTCTGTGATCACTGGAATATAACCCTCCTCCTCCTCCTCCTCAAGGTTCCTGGAATTGGTCTGATAACTTGTAAAAGCCTCTCCTAACTTAAAACACTCATCACCGGAGTATCATTTTTAGATCCAGATGGGGGTTGTAACTGGATAATTGAAGTATCGAGGTACACGTTCTGCAGTTATATTTGCAAAATATTGTAGATTTTTTCCCACATAAATCACATGATGTATATCTGAATATTCCTCTACCAATAGGCTTCAGTCTTGAAGTGGTGATGTATCTTACGTACATGATAATTTTCAGTAAATTTCAGTCTATATAGATGTAGATGCGACAATTTACTAACATAAAAGAGTTTGGAATCATTGTATTCTGAGCAATAACAGAAGAATGCCTCTTCTCATCGGTTTTCAAAATTTCACAGACAGTGGACGTTGAGATTAAGACACAGGTGCAACATCTCCACGACTATGGTGCTCTTCGCACCTACTCCTAGGTTGAGGGACTGATTACCTCATCTTCTGTACATAGTTCTACTGTCTTCAAGTTATGTCCTAGAATTTGTATTGATAAAGCCACTGGATGGCGAAACGTCTACAATAAAGATACCCAGATGTTGCACCTGTGCTTTAATCTCATCTTGTCGGTATTATATACCATTCGTACACGACAGTGGACGTTACCAATAGAAAGTTCGCCCTTCACTTTGAACTGCAGGTATTTTAAAGTGCCAGTTTTGTTGAACAGATTGTTTCTTCGTAATACCTAGAGAATGTTTCTTCTGATCGCTTCAATCTCAAAACTCAGGTGTCCTTATGAGAATTTTGTATGTATTGATTTTAGGCTGTACAGGTGTTGAAGAAACTGTAAAAATTAAAGTTTCTCTCCAACATAAATTATTTTTCTTAAAGAATTGTATAAAATTTTAAAATGAAAACGGTGTAATTTTTAAAGGACATCTGCGGCCGAGGTATCTATGGTCGCCATGAGAACGAGTTGACGGATACCCGGGTCATGAGGTTCCTAAGTGAACCACTGAAACAAGACTACAGCTCCAACCTGCCTCATGAAGTATGAGTTAGCAACAAGGAAATGAGGATGAATAATTAATCCTGAAGGCATAGAGTAAATTATATTTTATATCACATGGGAAGATTGTGTTCGTTTAGGAAAAACCGAGATGATAGTTACAAAAGCAACCCACTTACTGTACCTAAAATCTCGTAATGAGCTATTTATACAGACATGAATTCAGCCACTAAGACATTACAGAATAAAGTACACTGCAAATGTGTTTGTGATTGAGTTCAAGTCAGCATAAACTCATTACAATTGGCATCAGAACATAAACAGATAAATAGTTCATTACCACTGTAATCAAAATATAAAAAATTATATAGTTCATTACTACTAAAATTTCATTAGCAATCCAATTCTGAGGCCCAGTTTTTGGACTCACCATTACGTGCCTCTGTAATCTTCTGATCACAGCCCACAGGATGGGTGTGGAGTGCATGATAAAAGATATTAAACTAGCTATAGAAGATAGTGCTCAGTCTGTGAAGCAAGACCTACATAGATCCTACACGTCCTCATGTGTATGTCACCACCTCTTACAAAACCTTCAAAACCTAAAAACTGTAACTGATTTGTTTATTAGAATTAACCTGTTTTCTAATTCAGTTTGGAATCACTTGTGTTCCACAATAAAGTTCAAAAGGAGATTTACGTGACACATTTTTATTTCTAATCACTGTGTTACGAAGTGTACAATAACCAGGAAGACCTTGGGACGCACTCAACGATTATTACCTAAAATAAAAATTCTGATTTGTACCTTTTCCTGTGCCTGATTCCTCAACCTGATGACACATACCTGCATATTTTCAGTCAAATTTTATGGTTTCCATCATAGCCTGAAGTTTTTACTAGTAAAAGTTAGACAAGTCAGATGTCGAGTAACGTTGGCACTGCTTTGGAAATTCGTTATAGCCCTGTGTTCAGAAGTAGTGACTGACCACAAGGCTCCAGTGGTGTCTGAGGCACTGGTTATGAAGGTTAGTCAGTAGGTGACTCACAGGAGCTGGTGCACAGTGGCTTGTCTGGGAAAGATGAATATAATGTTCGGTCGATTTGAGCGTGTTTGGAGGTCGTTTGAACTCTAACCTGCAACTAGATCGAACCCAGGTCGTTCCGTTATGAGCAAAATTCGATACCACTCGACTGCTAGCTACCTTAACTATCAAATATTCAAGAAGCGTTGCCCTTTTAGAGTAACCCTTACTATGCAGATCTCAGTACAAAAAAGTGGTGGGGACTCGATCTTCCGTCTGCGTAGAGCGAGACAGACGTGCTCATTTGTCACTGTATGAAGTGTAAAGTAATCTTGGCAACAGATCACTGTAATAGTTACTGCACATTGAGTTACGAGGTGAAGGAGGTTATTAAAATATTTTTTATATGCTCGTTCCAAAATATGTGACAAGGAACACAAGGTGTATTATGACGGTACACACACTTATCAAAATCTCATCAATAATATTGGCACTAGGAGGTTATATTTTGGACTGTGAAATCAATGTACGGCGTTAATAATGATCCCAGTGGAGGTGGTGGCAGGTAGTGTAGGTGGTGGTAGGTAGAGTAGGTGGTGGCAGGTAGTGTAGGTGGTGGCAGGTAGTGTAGGTGGTGGTAGGTAGAGTAGGTGGTGGCAGGTAGTGTAGGTGGTGGCAGGTACTGTAGGTAGTGGCAGGTAGTGTAGGTGGTGACAAGTAGTGTAGGTGGTGGCAGGTAGTGTAGGTGGTGGCAGGTAGAGTAGGTGGTGGCAGGTAGTGTAGTTGGTGGCAGGTAATGCTGGTGGTGACAGGTAGTGTAGGTGGTGGCAGGTGGTGTAGGTGGTGGCAGGTAGTGTAGATGGTGGCAGGTACTGTAGGTGGTGGCAGGTAGTGTAGGTGGTGACAAGTAGTGTAGGTGGTGGCAGGTAATGTAGGTGGTGCCAGGTAGTGTAGGTGGTGGCAGGTAGTCTAGGTGATGGCAGGTTGTGTAGATGGTTGCAGGTAGTGTAGATGGTGGCAGGTACTGTAGGTGGTGGCAGGTACTGTAGGTGGTGGCAGGTAGTGTAGGTGGCGGCAGGTTGTGTAGGTGGTGGCAGGTAGTGTAGTTAATGGCAGGTAGTGTAGGTGGCGGCAGGTAGTGTAGGTGGTGGAAAGTAGTGTAGGTGGTGGCAGACAATGTAAGTGGTGGCAGGCGAAGGAGGTGGTGGCAGGTAACTAGGGTGGTGGCAGGTGGTGGTGGCAAGGGGTCGCAAGGATGTGACCACATAAAACCAGATCGATAAGTAAATTTGAAAACATTTCCGAGTCCTCGATCTGACACCCAGCTGCCGCCATTCCTCCCGCATCTCACAACCCATACCTATAAACATTACCGAATGCACACACTGCCTACCATGTTTAATAACATAAGGAAGAAATCCTGTAGCAAATAATACATACCCTTGGCTAATTTATTCCATATAGACCTAGGTGACCTGAGAGGTTTCAATAATGTGCCAAACGTAATTCAGCTTGTCTAAGGTAATTCAGAAATTACTAATTAATACAAGACTAGGCCAGATTCTCCTGGGAAAAGATTCAAACTTTTCAAACTACAGTAAGATAGCAATTACTATCAGATAGTAATTCCTAGAATAAAAAAATTTTCCATACCCATAGAAAATAAACTTTTGAATATTTTTTATATGCCTTCAGTAATGCTTTTTATTTTGTTATTAGTCAATGAAGGTATTCAGGGTCACAATATTCAGGGTCACAATATTCAGGGTCACAATATTCAGGGTCACAATATTCAGGGTCACAATATTCAGGGTCACAATATTCAGGGTCACAATATTCAGGGTCACAATATTCAGGGTCACAATATTCAGGGTCACAATATTCAGGGTCACAATATTCAGGGTCACAATATTCAGGGTCACAATATTCAGGGTCACAATATTCAGGGTCACAATATTCAGGGTCACAATATTCAGGGTCACAATATTCAGGGTCACAATATTCAGGGTCACAATATTCAGGGTCACAGTATTCAGGGTCACAATATTCAGGGTCACAATATGGTAATTCTGTAAATTGTTGTTTAACCCCGCCCACATTTATGATGACGTATAATGACATCATAATCATTTGAGAGTCTGATTGGCAGGGGAAACAGCCTCATTTATGAAGTATAATGACGTCATAACATTCTGAGAGATCTGATTGGCAGGAACAACCACAGATATAACGTATAATGACGTCATAACAAACTCAGAGGTCTGATTGGCAGGAACAACCACAGATATAACGTATAATGACGTCATAACAAACTCAGAGGTCTGATTGGCAGGAACAACCACAGATATAACGTATAATGACGCCATAACAAACTCAGAGGTCTGATTGGCAGGAACAACCACAGATATATTCTTGTTAAAAGATTGTTCCATCTTGTTCTATCTCAGTTGTTCTATCTGCGCTTCTTCCTCTCTTTATCTGATGATTCTCATTCTCCCACCTCATCGTTCTCACTACTTATTCTTTTATTTCTCTATTTATTCTCTTGTTTATAATATTTCTCGCTATTTATTGTCTTATAGCTTTTATAATTTGTTTATTCCTCTTATTTCGTATTAATTATTATTTCTCTTATTTTCTTTTATTGTTGTATTCCTCTCACTTCTCACTATTTGTTCTTTCAGTTCTCACTATTTTCTTAATTTTCACTATTTATTCTCTCATTTCTTACTATTTATTCTATTTCTCACTGCTTGTTCTCTTATTTTTTTTATCTTATTTTTCTTATTTCTCACTAATTATTCTCTTATTTCTTTTATTTTTCATTGTATATTATTTCTTTAATTTTTTCATTTATTTCCTGTTCTTCCCTTCAAAGATTTATCCATCTGGCAACCGTCGAGGGTTCTTGATTCAAGGAAATGGAGCTTCCTCTCCCATTCCCCCCTCTCCCCCCCTCCCCCCCTCTCACCCCTCCCCCCCTCTCCCCCAAATGTTGCAGCGGTCATAAGGTCCGGCATTATCCAACAAGATAATGTTCCCTCCCCCTTCTTTCCCCCGTTTCCCTCCCCTCTCTCATCCCTCACCTCCCTCCCCGCACCCACCCCTCACCTCTCTCACCTCCCTCCCCCTCCTCCCCCCCTCACAACAACACGCACACCTGTCATGCTGATGCAGCTGCAGTTGATGCAGCTGCTCGTGGTGGGTTTTTTTTTTTATTTGTTACTGATGTGTGTAATTACCTGTCTGCAGCTGCAGCAGCGGGACAGTGCTGCTCCTGGTCTCCCTTCTCTTACAATTTGTTCGAAGTATGGAGTTTTTTTTGTGCCGGGGCTTGGACAGCTAGCAGGCGCGTGTGTCAGCGTGTTAGATAAGAGGCAAGTTTTTTTTTTTTTTTTTTAAGGATTTGACGTTGTTGGAGTGTGAGCAAAGTAACTTTTATGAAAGGATTCAGGGAGGTTACCTGGAGGTTATTCCGGGGATCAACGCCCCCGCGGCCCGGTCCATGACCAGGCTTCCCGATGGATCAGGGCCTGATCAACTAGGCTGTTATCGCTGGCCGCACGCAGTCCAACGTACGAGCTACAGCCCGGCTGATCCAGCACTGACTTTAGGTATCTGTCCAGCTCTCTCTTGAAGGCAGCCAGGGGTTTATTGGCAATTCCCCTAATGCTTGATGGGAGGCTGTTGAACAGTCTTGGGCCCCGGACACTTATGGTGTTTTCCCTTAGTGTACCAATGGCTCCCCTACTTTTAATTGGGGGTATTTTGCATCGCCTGCCCAGTCTTTTACTTTCGTAAGGAGTGATTTCTGTGTACAGATTCGGGACCATTCCTTCCAGGATTTTCCAAGTGTAGATTATGATATATCTCTCCCTCCTGCGTTCCAACGAGTACAAGTCAAGTGCTTCCAAGCGTTCCCAGTAGTTAAGGTGCTTGACAGAACTTATACGTGCAGTAAAGGATCTCTGTACACACTCTAGATCTGCAATTTCACCTGCTTTGAATGGAGATGTTAATGTACAGCAGTATTCCAGCCTAGAGAGAACAAGTGATTTGAAAAGGATCATCACTGGCTTGGCATCTCTCGTTTTGAACGTTCTCATTATCCATCCTATCATTTTCTTTGCACTTGCGATCGTGGCACTGTTGTGATCCTTGAAAGTGAGATCCTCAGACATTACTACTCCCAGGTCCTTACATTATTTTTCCTCTCTATTGTATGGCCAGAGTCTGTAGTATACTCTGTTCTAGTTATTATCTCCTCCAGTTTTCCGGTTAACCGGACTTGAGTCGTGGAGGTGGGAAGTACAGTGCCGGAACTCTGAAGGAGGGATGGGGGTATTTTGCAGTTTGGCGGGGCATCAGTGCGCCTCTGGCAGTGAATGATGGAGAAAGTGTTTCTCCTTTTTCGGGTCATCTTACCTTGGTGGGGCACAGCCGGTGTATATATATATATATATATATATATATATATATATATATATATATATATATATATATATATATATATATATATATATATATATATATCATCTTTATTTTCTAAACAGATCATAACGCTCCCATGTGGTGATTTTGCCAGGAATACCCGCCAGGTAATATCAATATCAATGTTTCTGCCATGAATACGTCCCCCATGGAGCACCACAGCTGCCGGCTACACCATTCCCTGTTGGCACTGTCACAAGATATATGTAGGGAAAACCGGAAGAAATCATTGGGTCCCGCCTAAGAGAACAGGGAAGCGCCTGTAAGAGGGACGACTTCAAGAACTCCTGTGTCCTCCACAGGAACTCTACGGGACATTAGATGAGCTAGAAAGAGGCACAACTCATCTTTACTGGACATGATCTTAGACGCCGACAGTGTCTAGAAGCCTCGCCAATCGCCGTTGCCAACACCGTGAAACATAATTCTAGAAGCTACAAATTAAAAAAAAATGGCATATATAATACTCAACCAGGTTAAGCCCAACCAACCTAACAACACAGGAATCACATCACCTTATCTCAAAAAAAAAAAAGCCTTATTGGCATTTTTCAGGTCACTGTTTCAGTCACACCTCACTTCCAGCATGTATTTATATATTCTGTTATTTTCGATCTTCGTATGTTACAAGTTATCAAGGTCTCAGGACCGAAACGTTTCCTAATACATATGTTCTAATGTTTATTTACGTGATTTCTTAAACCCAAGAAACACCAGTCACTCAAAATTCAACTCGTTCAGAAGTGACATACTCAAGTTATTTAATGGAAAAAATATGTAATATTTAATATAAAATTGCCAACTTCATTAACAATCCCGAGCTTCTTCTAAGCATAATACACCAGTTTTGAAAGTTGGAACCCGATCAGAAGCGGCATTCTGAAGCTATCGCACGGAAAACAAACTCTGGAATAGTCTACATATAATTAACAAGATAGTGCCTACAAATGCCAATAAGTCCATGAACCCCTTCCTTACTTATAATTTAGCGGCGCTGCAAAAGTTGAAGTCGATTAGATGAAGCATTCTCAAGTTACAAATTAAAAACGAAAATCTAAAAAGGCAGGGGGAAAATCACGCAACCTTTTAAATGTTTCCGTCCAGGGATACTTGATAACTACCAATTAACAGACAAACTACTAATTAGTGGCCCAGGTACAACTAACCACAGGTCCACTACCCATTCATCTAACCCAACAACTAGTTAACGAACCATTCAACATCCAGCTCACCACCCAACAACTAATTACTCACTTGCAAACTACCACCAGCTCTGCTAACTAATAAACTAGCCACCCAAAAACAAACGACAGATCTACCAGCTAAACACACACCACTAACAAACCACCAGGTATGCAAGCTAACCACCCACCCGCCCACCCACCAGGGACACCACCCATCCACTAGGGACACCACCCATCCAACAAATAACCCTCCCGTCCCCACTAACACTGAGTGTCTTCCCAGTGCGTGTCGTGGCAGCTGTCCATCTGGTTCTTCTACACGGTGGGCTTCGACCTCTTTATGCTGATTGTAGCCATGGCTGATGGCGTCTACACCAGCTTTTCAGACATCTCCAGCTACGTTGTTTGCCTCGTCACCACATACTGCGTCATAGTCGTCGACTCCTACTATGAGAAGGTAGGGATGGAGAGTATTGCACTCAGCAGTCAACTCACTTATATGTATGATTGAAAGGTTCATCCAGAATTGAATAGCAGATACTGTTGAGTCCTTGTCATGTACTGTTTAATAAAAAGAAATCGCAGTATGTAGAAGACCTTATAAGTGAGCTGAGTGTTATCTAGATCCAAAATTTCCGTTCTGAAATTCAGTTTTCATATTCCCATTTTCTTATCCAGTTTTAATATCTCAATCATCTCATCCAGTTCTAATATCCGATCTTGTTATCCAGCTCTCATATCCGATCTTGTTAGCCAGTTCTCAGTAAAGAAGAAAGGCAAGGCAGGTGTTGTGGTAGGATGCTGAGGCAGGTGTGGTAGGATGCTGGGGCAGGTGTTGTGGTAGGATGCTGGGGCAGGTGTTGTGGTAGGATGCTGGGGCAGGTGTTGTGGTAGGATGCTGGGGCAGGGGTTGTGGTAGGGTGCTGGGGCAGGTGTTGTGGTAGGATGCTGGGGCAGGGGTTGTGGTAGGACGATGAGGCAGGTGTTGTGGTAGGATGCTGAGGCAGGTGTTGTGATAGGACGATGAGGCAGGTGTTGTGGTAGGGTGCTGAGGCAGGTGTTGTGGTAGGGTGCTGGGGCAGGTGTTGTGGTAGGATGCTGGGGCAGGGGTTGTGGTAGGACGATGAGGCAGGTGTTGTGGTAGGGTGCTGAGGCAGGTGTTGTGGTAGGATGCTGGGGTAGGGGTTGTGGTAGGGTGCTGAGGCATGTGCTGTGGTAGGATGCCGAGGCAGGTGCTGTGGTAGGATGATGAGGTAGGTGTTGTGGTAGGATGCTGAGGCAGGTGCTGTGGTAGGACGATGAGGCAGGTGTTGTGGTAGGATGCTGAGGCAGGTGCTGTGGTAGGACGATAAGGCAGGTGTTGTGGTAGGATGCTGAGGCAGGTGTTGTGATAGGACGATGAGGCAGGTGTTGTGGTGGGATGCTGAGGCAGGTGCTGTTGTGGTAGGATGCTGAGGCAGGTGCTGTGGTAGGACGATGAGGCAGGTGTTGTGGTAGGACGATGAAGCAGGTGTTGTGGTAGGATGCTGGGGCAGGGGTTGTGGTAGGATGCTGAGGCAGGTGTTGTGGTAGGATGCTGAGGCAGGTGTTGTGATAGGACGATGAGGCAGGTGTTGTGGTGGGATGCTGAGGCAGGTGCTGTGGTAGGATGATGAGGTACGTGTTGTGGTAGGATGCTGAATCAGTTGTTGTTGTGGTAGGATGCTGAGGCAGGTGCTGTGATAGGACGATGAGGCAGGTGCTGTGGTAGGATGATGAGATACGTCTTGTGGTAGGATGCTGAGGCAGGTGTTGTGGTAGGATGCTGAGGAAGGTGCTGTGGTAGGTCGATGAGGCAGGTGTTGTGGTAGGATGCCGAGGCAAGTGCTGTGGTAGGACGATGAAGCAGGTGCTGTGGTAGGATGCTGAGGCAGGTGTTGTGGTAGGATGCTGGGGCAGGGGTTGTGGTAGGATGCCGAGGCAGGTGTTGTGGTAGGATGCTGAGGCAGGTGTTGTGGTAGGATGCTGAGGCAGGTGCTGTGGTAGGATGCTGAGGCAGGTGTTGTGGTAGGATGCTGAGGCAGGGGTTGTGGTAGGATGCCGAGGCAGGTGTTGTGGTAGGATGCTGAGGCAGGTGTTGTGGTAGGATGCTGAGGCAGGTGTTGTGGTAGGATGCTGAGGCAGGTGTTGTGGTAGGATGCTGAGGCAGGTGTTGTGGTAGGATGCTGAGGCAGGTGTTGTGGTAGGATGCTGAGGCAGGTGTTGTGGTAGGATGCTGAGGCAGGTGTTGTGGTAGGATGCTGAGGCAGGTGCTGTGGTAGGATGCTGAGGCAGGTGTTGTGGTAGAATGCTGAGACAGGTGTTGTGGTAGGATGCTGAGGCAGGTGTTGTGGTAGGATGCTGAGGCAGGTGTTGTGGTAGAATGCTGAGGCAGGTGTTGTGGAAGTATGCTGAGGCAGGTGTTGTGGTAGGATGCTGAGGCAGGTGTTGTGGTAGTATGCTGAGGCAGGTGTTGTGGTAGGATGCTGAGGCAGGTGTTGTGGTAGGATGCTGAGGCAGGTGTTGTGGTAGTATGCTGAGGCAGGTGTTGTGGTAGGATGCTGAGGCAGGTGTTGTGGTAGGATGCTGAGGCAGGTGTTGTGGTAGGATGCTGAAGCAGGTGCTGTGGTAGGATGCTGAGGCAGGTGTTGTGGTAGGATGCTGAGGCAGGTGTTGTGGTAGGATGCTGAGGCAGGTGTTGTGGTAGGATGCTGAGGCAGGTGCTGTGGTAGTATGCTGAGGCAGGTGTTGTGGTAGTATGCTGAGGCAGGTGTTGTGGTAGAATGCTGAGGCAGGTGCTGTGGTAGGATGCTGAGGCAGGTGTTGTGGTAGGATGCTGAGGCAGGTGTTGTGGTAGTATGCTGAGGCAGGTGCTGTGGTAGGATGCTGAGGCAGGTGTTGTGGTAGGATGAAGGGTATGAACGTAGAGAGGCAACAGAATAATCTCCTGAAGGAGTATCCAGTGTGCAACTTTCACACCATGGGGCTAATTGATTTTGGGTAGATCATCTGCTACCTTGCTTCCCCTTTCTACCCATAATCAACTTTCCTCGTTTCCCTTAAAAAAAAAATCCAAAATTGGTTCAAATTTTTTTCCAATAACAATAATAATATTAATAATAATAATAATAATAATAATAATAATAATAATAATAATAATAATTATTATTATTATTATTATTATTATTATTATTGTGTGTGTGTGTGTGGCTAATTCTTGAGCTCGGTTGGTAATCATTTTTATCTGTTCAGTCATAAATGATCATTATCAACTTTTTTCGAATATTATGTTCGCTGTAATATAAGTCCACTTTTTTTTACATGCATTTTTAATCTTTGTATCCACTCAAATTTATTTGTTTTATGTCTTTCAAAACTGAGCATTGGTCAGTAATATTATGACTTTTCTTTCTTCAATTTTTTTTTTTTAGTTTGTATTATGCAATATACAGGGTGTTTCAAAAAGATGAATTGTACCTTTTTATCTCTGTATTTTCTAGTTATTTTATGCAGTAATTTGTGAATGCCTGATCAGATCGCCTTCAAACTTCAACGCTAATGAAATTCTTGCAGTGTTTTGGTGGTGAATATGTAGCGTGATGTACTCTTCCCATGGTGCTATGATGTACTCTCCCCATGGTGCTATGATGTACTCTCCCCATGGTGATATGATATACTCTCCCCATGGTGATATGATATACTCTCCCCATGGTGATATGATGTACTCTCCCCATGGTGCTATGATGTACTCTCCCCATGGTGCTATGATATACTCTCCCCATGGTGCTATGATGTACTCTCCCCATGGTGAAATGATATACTCTCCCTATGGTGCTATGATGTACTCTCCCCATGGTGCTATGATTTACTCTCCCCATGGTGCTATGATGTACTGTCCCCATGGTGATGTGATGTATTCTCCCCATGGTGATATGATGTACTCTCCCCATGGTGATGTGATGTATTCTCCCCATGGTGATATGATGTACTCTCCCCATGGTGCTATGATGTACTGTCCCCATGGTGATGTGATGTATTCTCCCCATGGTGATATGATGTATTCTCCCCATGGTGATATGATGTACTCTTCCCATGGTGCTATGATTTACTCTCCCCATGGTGCTATGATGTACTCTCCCCATGGTGATGTGATGTATTCTCCCCATGGTGATATGATGTACTCTTCCCATGGTGCTATGATGTACTCTCCCCATGGTGCTATGATGTACTCTCCCCATGGTGCTATGATGTACTCTCCCCATGGTGATGTGATGTACTCTCCCCATGGTGATATGATGTACTCTCCCCATGGTGATATGATGTACTCTCCCCATGGTGATATGATGTACTCTCCCCATGGTGCTATGATGTACTCTCCCCATGGTGATGTGATGTACTCTCCCCATGGTGATATGATGTACTCTCCCCATGGTGCTATGATGTACTCTCCCCATGGTGCTATGATGTACTCTCCCCATGGTGATGTGATGTACTCTCCCCATGGTGATATGATGTACTCTCCCCATGGTGATATGATGTACTCTCCCCATGGTGCTATGATGTACTCTCCCCATGGTGCTATGATGTACTCTCCCCATGGTGATGTGATGTACTCTCCCCATGGTGATATGATGTACTCTCCCCATGGTGATATGATGTACTCTCCCCATGGTGCTATGATGTACTCTCCCCATGGTGCTATGATGTACTCTTCCCATGGTGATATGATGTACTCTTCCCATGGTGCTATGATGTACTCTCCCCATGGTGATATGATGTACTCTCCCCATGGTGCTATGATGTACTCTCCCCATGGTGATATGATGTACTCTCCCCATGGTGATATGATGTACTCTTCCCATGGTGATATGATGTACTCTTCCCATGGTGCTATGATGTACTCTCCCCATGGTGATGTGATGTACTCTCCCCATGGTGATATGATGTACTCTCCCCATGGTGCTATGATGTACTCTCCCCATGGTGATGTGATGTACTCTCCCCATGGTGATATGATGTACTCTCCCCATGGTGATATGATGTACTCTTCCCATGGTGCTATGATGTACTCTCCCCATGGTGATGTGATGTATTCTCCCCATGGTGCTATGATGTACTCTCCCCATGGTCATATGATGTACTCTCCCCATGGTGATGTGATGTACTCTCCCCATGGTGATATGATGTACTCTCCCCATGGTGCTATGATGTACTCTCCCCATGGTGCTATGATGTACTCTCCCCATGGTGATGTGATGTACTCTCCCCATGGTGATATGATGTACTCTCCCCATGGTGATATGATGTACTCTCCCCATGGTGCTATGATGTACTCTCCCCATGGTGCTATGATGTACTCTCCCCATGGTGATGTGATGTACTCTCCCCATGGTGATATGATGTACTCTCCCCATGGTGATATGATGTACTCTCCCCATGGTGCTATGATGTACTCTCCCCATGGTGCTATGATGTACTCTTCCCATGGTGATATGATGTACTCTTCCCATGGTGCTATGGTGTACTCTCCCCATGGTGATATGATGTACTCTCCCCATGGTGCTATGATGTACTCTCCCCATGGTGATATGATGTACTCTCCCCATGGTGATATGATGTACTCTTCCCATGGTGATATGATGTACTCTCCCCATGGTGCTATGATGTACTCTCCCCATGGTGATGTGATGTACTCTCCCCATGGTGATATGATGTACTCTCCCCATGGTGATATGATGTACTCTTCCCATGGTGCTATGATGTACTCTCCCCATGGTGATGTGATGTATTCTCCCCATGGTGCTATGATGTACTCTCCCCATGGTGATATGATGTACTCTCCCCATGGTGATGTGATGTACTCTCCCCATGGTGATATGATGTACTCTCCCCATGGTGCTATGATGTACTCTCCCCATGGTGCTATGATGTACTCTCCCCATGGTGATGTGATGTACTCTCCCCATGGTGATATGATGTACTCTCCCCATGGTGATATGATGTACTCTCCCCATGGTGCTATGATGTACTCTCCCCATGGTGCTATGATGTACTCTCCCCATGGTGATGTGATGTACTCTCCCCATGGTGATATGATGTACTCTCCCCATGGTGATATGATGTACTCTCCCCATGGTGCTATGATGTACTCTCCCCATGGTGCTATGATGTACTCTCCCCATGGTGATATGATGTACTCTCCCCATGGTGCTATGATGTACTCTCCCCATGGTGATATGATGTACTCTCCCCATGGTGCTATGATGTACTCTCCCCATGGTGATATGATGTACTCTCCCCATGGTGATATGATGTACTCTCCCCATGGTGATATGATGTACTCTCCCCATGGTGCTATGATGTACTCTCCCCATGGTGATGTGATGTACTCTCCCCATGGTGATATGATGTACTCTCCCCATGGTGATATGATGTACTCTCCCCATGGTGATGTGATGTACTCTCCCCATGGTGATATGATGTACTCTCCCCATGGTGATATGATGTACTCTCCCCATGGTGATATGATGTACTCTCCCCATGGTGATATGATGTACTCTCCCCATGGTGCTGTGATGTACTCTCCCCATGGTGCTATGATGTACTCTCCCCATGGTGATGTGATGTATTCTCCCCATGGTGCTATGATGTACTCTCCCCATGGTGATGTGATGTATTCTCCCCATGGTGATATGATGTACTCTCCCCATGGTGATATGATGTACTCTCCCCATGGTGCTATGATGTACTCTCCCCATGGTGATATGATGTACTCTCCCCATGGTGATATGATGTACTCTCCCTATGGTGCTATGATGTACTCTCCCCATGGTGCTATGATGTACTCTCCCCATGGTGCTATGATGTACTCTCCCCATGGTGATGTGATGTACTCTCCCCATGTGATGTACTCTCCCCATGGTGCTATGATGTACTCTCCCCATGGTGATGTGATGTATTCTCCCCATGGTGATATGATGTACTCTCCCTATGGTGATATGATGTACTCTTCCCATGGTGCTATGATGTACTCTCCCCATGGTGATGTGATGTACTCTCCCCATGGTGCTATGATGTACTCTCCCTATGGTGATATGATGTACTCTCCCCATGGTGATGTGATGTACTCTCCCCATGGTGATATGATGTACTCTCCCCATGGTGCTATGATGTACTCTCCCCATGGTGATGTGATGTATTCTCCCCATGGTGATATGATGTACTCTCCCCATGGTGATATGATGTACTCTCCCCATGGTGATGTGATGTACTCTCCCCATGGTGACATGATGTACTCAACCCATGGTGATATGATGTACTCTGCCCATGATGACGCACTGTACTCTCCCTATGGTGACATGCACATCACTGCAACGTAGACAATAATGCTAGAAGGGTCACACACCTAACAGTGAACAATCAGCTTTCTTATAAATTTGCTATACTTATGGAGCAATTTTTCGTAAACGTGATCGAAAAATAGCATCTAACATTTTTTTTAGCGCACATTGAAGGGACGTCATAAAGACAGCTGTTCAACCTTCGATGCCCTTTTATTTAGGCTGTGGGTACACACACACACACATATATATATATATATATATATATATATATATATATATATATATATATATATATATATATATATATATATATATATATATATATATATATATATATATATATTATGCAATGTGTTATGGGGGCACGCAGATGTTGTGGACACATAAAATATACAATATGTCTATGTAACGAAGGAATAACCCAGAAAAGTCAAAATTACAGCGATGAAGTTTAGATCGAGGTCTAGTGTTTTTGGACTTGTAGTGTTCAAAGCGGAATCTTGTACAACAGGAAATTTCTTGCAAAGATCTTGATATTGGTGGAGGCAAAGAATGCTAAGATCTTCTGGGTTTCAAGTTTATATTTTTGTGCTTCACCTTGTCGACTTGTCGGTTTTGAAAACTGACATGTTGAGAAATGAAACACTTGTGCAATGTTTGGGAATCAATATTGAAGAAACGGATCCACATGAGACACATGTACATATTTCTCAATTTTGACTGTGAGGTCCATTGGCCTGGTTGTAGTCTCCTGTGTTATTAACTGTTAACATACAGCATTTACATTATTTTAGTAATGCAAATAAATCAATCTTAGTTATTGCTTATTCTAGTATTGTAAATAATGTAAATCTTACTTATTTGTTATTTTAGTATTATAAATAATATAAATCTTAGCTATTGCTTATTTTAGTAATGCAAATAATGTAAATGTTAGAGAAACTGCATTTTGCATTTATGATTCCTTTGTATCACGCTATTCTTTACTGAGAGGCTTTTATGATGGTGAAGGGCTCTTGATCCAAGGATTTACTGTCGCTCTCTCATTCCTTGGAGCAAATCTCATTACGTTTAGGTTTAGGCTCGAGACTCCAACAGGAAGGTGTGAATGTGCTGGATCGTAGTGAGTGGAGACACGTGGTCCTTATAGTTTGACGTGCTGTTGGAGTGCGAGCAAGGTAACACTTTCATGAATATAATTATAATATTCCTCAGTCACTCAGCCAGTTGTCGTGTTGCAGCTGTTGCACGACGAGCGTCTCGAGAAGGCAGGTCAAGGTCGTCGCCAGTCAAGCCTGGTCATCGTGCGTTCCTCGCCTGACTCACCCACCTGTCAGCAGGAGTATATCCCCCCGACCACCTTCACTCTCACCAGCAACCACAACAACCTGGTGCCCCCGCCCGTGGCTCTGGGGGCACCGCCCATCATCGCACCTCAACCCGTCACCCTGGTCCCCCCACCCGTCAGTCTGGCTCCCCCACCTGTCAGGATTGCCCCACCTCCCCTGACACGCCAGGTCTCACACCATACTCCAACCTCTCCCACCAGAGAAGTGTCTCCCAACCACCTCCCATACGCCTACCACAACAATGTTTAGGTGACTCCGTAGTGACAGAGGAACCTCTTTGTGTGTCGAAAAAGACGGCTCGTGAAATCAAATACACTAGTGTTTTCCACAAGAATCACGTGTAAAAAGTATTGCACTTTAGACTCCCTGACGTAAGTAGCAAGTGGACCGTCACTTACTTGAAAACGGTAAACATTATTGCTTTTAAGCACAGGCTGTATCGTTCATATCAGACAATGGCCTCCGCACGGTGAACTAAGACCAGATTCAACTAGAACTCGTCTCATGAAACTAGAGCTTTCAAGTGTTTTGTTGTTTTAGTTAGAGTCTGTGATAGATGGTTTGAAGCGACCCAGTGAGCTGCCTCCGGTACTAGGCGACCCATCCACAACTCATTCCCTCTTTTTCCCACTCCGTCGCTCCGAGTGTAACCCACGCCCTTCCAGGACCTGAAAGTGTAGAAGAGAGACAACTGGTGCTGACCAAACGTTTCGCTTTGAATAGAGCTTTATCAAATAATGATCAAACTCTACCCAGAGCGAAACGTTACCTATAAAATAGGTGAGGTCAGCACCAAGTTTCTGTCTACCATCCTCAGGAACTGACTTATCACAAGGTGTTTACAGGCTCCTGACGGCGCAAGGGAGACGTAATCTGTCATCGTTATACCTTCCGTAACTCCACACGACGGATACATAAGTCTTCGATGGAATGCGTCAAAACTTGACGTGACGGAACGACGTTCAAGCATGGAGGAGACGGTAGGATAGTCACCTGAATCCCTGGATATAATATATGTCAAATACATTTGTTGTTTACCATGCGATGTAAGTGTTTTGAATATTTGCTGCGACCAGTGACCTGAGACTGTGTTTCGTCAGTAGACAACAGAGAGCAATATCAATATTATACCAGTGATAAGTTGTGTGTATACTTGAGTATACGAAGGGAACTTACAAGATTGGCCTATATTGACACAATGCTGTGGAATTTAATGCCTCCTTCCCCTCGAATAATTGTGTGTATGTGTGTGTGTGTGTGTGTGTGTGTGTGTGTGTGTGTAATTGTTTACGTGTAATCTAAACTCGCTATGTTCCGTCTTGGGAATTAAGTATATAATGCCTCAAATTTTCTAGTGGTTGTAGTCGTAACCTCTTCTAACGTTTTCCATTTCTCGGTCCCTCGCAGGCAAGGACATTCTGGCATCCTGCTGGTCACCAGTAACTTACTGATTTGCAACTATACGTATATGCTAATAACCTAATATTTCTCGTGCATTCTTTAGAAAACAAAAGGTATCGTGTTATTATAAACTCCTTGTATCATATAGTGGCATATTCCCGAATGGTTACGGCCAAAATGTCTAATACTAATGGCAATAATAATAATATGACTTGAGAGTGTAATTTTATAAGTGCAGTCAACTTACAACTTCAGTGGTGTGACCTCCTCACATGTCACCAGCGATGGAGGTCAATATTCTGAAATAAAAAAATATGTAAATCCACACGTAGTGAGAATATCCTCAATACCATTCAGGGAAGTTGAACCCATTATTACCACAGCTAATTTGCTCTTCGTATATATATATATATATATATATATATATATATATATATATATATATATATATATATATATATATATATATATATATATATATATATATATATATGTATGTATATATATATGACGGTAGACTTTGCATGCAGGAGTATACTTCACAGACGGTAGCAAAGGTTTGGAATTTTCTTAAAACGTATATTATAACGCCTTTCTACTGCTTTTTTAATAAAAATTAATAAAAATTTATCGTTGAATCAACAGTTGACTTCTAGCGTGTGTGTGTGTGTGTGTGTGTGTGTGTGTGTGTGTGTGTGTGTGTGTGTGTGTGTGTGTGTGTGTGTGTGTGTGTGTGTGTGTGTGTGTGTGTGTGTGTGTGTTCAACACGTACTCGTGGTGGATTGTGCATGTATCACAGTGAATGCATGCAATTAATATTTTGTGGAGGTAACGAACCCGTTCGTCAGGTTAGTGTCAGGTGTGAGGTTTGTTGATCACATGTGGGAACACTGATTACATGTGGGAACACTGGTCACATGTGGGAACACTGATCATATGTGGGAACACTGGTCACATGTGGGAACATTGATCACATGTGGGAACACTGGTCACATGTGGGAACACTGGTCATATGTGGGAACACTGGTCACATGTGGGAACACTGATCATATGTGGGAACACTGGTCACATGTGGGAACATTGATCACATGTGGGAACACTGGTCACATGTGGGAACACTGATCATATGTGGGAACACTGGTCACATGTGGGAACATTGATCACATGTGGGAACACTGGTCATATGTGGGAACATTGATCACATGTGGGAACACTGGTCACATGTGGGAACACTGGTCATATGTGGGA
>NC_091301.1:11006741-11084241 GCF_038502225.1 Cherax quadricarinatus
TAATCAAAAAAAGACATAGAAGTTAGCCGGTGTAACTCTGGCCAATTTTCAGGTTATTTAAAAATCACCGTCATTTAACGTAAATTACATTATTACAATCCGTATTATTTCGACAGTTATGTAAACATTAATTATACGTTTTTGAAACACGACAAAACGAGAATAAAAAATCCTACAATTTGCTAATGTATTAGCTCATTTACAAGGGCGAATCTTGATAGTTAACGCATTAAAACCTAATTAGTTGGATAGTCACTGTATTATCATTCACATTCATTGCATGATCATTCACATTACTTTTCTGATTTTACTAAAATCAGTACATAATCAATTATATTAACTATCTTATCGTTCCTATTAATTCCTCGATCACTCATACTCAATGCTTAATCATGGCGTTACATTTCTCTTAACCAGCTTTAATAACGCAATTTTTTCACACTGACTTATATTTTCACAAGAGGACTGGTGGTGGGTTATTTACAAAATATAGAATGATGCAGTCACTCCCTTCTAATTCATATTTTTTTTTTATGTGTGTAATATTTCCAGGTGATCCTAACATTGACAGGAGCGTGATCCAGTAGCTTACGACCGTGATCTAATAATTTTCGAACGTGATGTTATCATTTATGAATGTGATATAATCGTTTATGCAAGTGATTAAATAGTTTACGAACGTGATCCAATCATTTACCTACGTGATCTAATCGTTTACGAACGTGATCTAATAATTTACAGACATGAGCGAATACTTTAACGTTGTGAGGGAGCAATATACAGGTTGAACTAATGTAATAACACTTGTGGTTATTTCCTGTGATTGCCTAGTTCAAACTGTCAGCTCGACTTCTCTGCCACTCTCTGGAAGTCACCAAAGATTAATTGAAATATGGTTTACCTATAGCTATAGGCCTAAAGACGCAGCCTTACGGGTGTGGGTCTTGAAGGGGTTACGTGGTGACCCCAGACTAGGGGAAACAAGCGCTAATTATGTCGCTTTTGTTTTTAATAAATTAAAAAATTTGTTTCAAAGGGTGATAAACTGTCGTCAGTGAAGGACATCTGGCTGTCAGTGTTGGTCTGTCTGTCTGTAGTGTCTGTGTCTGTCTGTAGTGTATGTCTCTCTGTCTGCCGTGTCTGTGTCTGTCTGCAGTATCTATATCTATTGTTATATATTCCATAATATATGGCTGCCTGTTTATCAATTTCCTACTCTTTTATTCCTGTGTCTTTCTTCCATAAAAGTCACAAGCTCCTGGCCGGCCCATAACAATAAAATGATACTCAACAATATAATGTTTTATTAACCCATGAAATAATCAAGATGAGTATTCAACTAAGTCTTCCCCAGTGATGGTAAACACCGTCAGCGTCACACAACTACATACATACTTAACCAACTCGTTTTTTTAAAATTAGTGTGTAAGGAAAGTTATCAGTGAGCTTAACTGAAAAATGAGGTTGTTTCAGAGCTGGTTCACTCTACGGTAATTCTAACCATGATTTCACTTTCTTTCATAAGATGTTCCTTTAGTTGAGCCGTGATGCTGGTCGAGGGCTCTTGAGATATATATATATATATATATATATATATATATATATATATATATATATATATATATATATATATATATATATAGAGAGAGAGAGAGAGAGAGAGATCAATGAAACCATATATACACATATGAATACATATATACGGCATGTGGGAATGAAAATTAATGAGGTTTGATCCGGGGATGAAGAAAGTAACTTCAATTCCTTGGATCAAGAACCGTTCACCTAACCCTGGATTCTTTTTTTGCACTGTTGATTTATGTTACTGTTAATAATAATAATAATAATAATAATAATAATAATAAAGCAATAAAGATAATATCAATAATAAAAATAATAATAATCATAATAATAATGTATTAACAATACAATATTAGTGCATTCATAAAGAAGCGCTAAATCCGTAGGGGCAACTAAGTTCCATAAAAGGAAGGATAGGTTAATCAAGGTCAGTCTGTCAATCAAGGCTAAGAAACTGAACACATTTAGTCAAGGCTACGGGACTGATCACCTTAAAGTTATATCTAAGAACTTCTCGCTCAAGGTGATGTGACCACTACTGCTGCCTCATCACTCTGCTATATTTAAAAAAAAGACTGTGTGGGCAAAAGTCGCTCCGATTAAGGCACCCAGTGTTGCTTGTGACTTATTCAGGAGTTCCTTGGATCAAGAACCCCCCTTGTGGGAAGGTGCTGTAGAGTGTTCTTATTTTGATATTTATAAGCATATTCTTAGTGTGTTATCACACTATATTATTCTTGGAAAGCCCTAAACCAGTAAGTCACACAGATATATACATGAGAAAAATTCCAGATCAGTAAGTCCTGAAGAACCAGTCTGATCTGAGGAAGGGGAGACAGCTCCAGTTCTGTGAATCAAGACCTACATGGCGAAGAGAAGAGATGGTGTCGAGGGACGGATGTCAGTATATTTTTCATGGAAAAGTGCTTGACCCTTAAGAGGTTATACAGAAACTGCAGAAATGAAAAACAATATCCAAGTTAGCCAACCTCTAGTGACCCAGAGGTTGGCAACATTTTTTGGGTATCACCCCAACACAAATTTGTGTACAGCGTAATTAACCCACTAGACTAAAACTTATTTGTCTGAAAAAATATAACTTTTATAATTTGCCTCGTTTATTAAAAAATAATTTTTTGTGCAGTTTTATTTATATGTTTATTCAGCCTATGTGGAAAATTGCATTTATCTGAATGTAACTCATTATGTACATAACAGTAAATGATAACAACGATAATTATTATTTATTAGTTACATAGACAAGTAGGAATTTGGGACATCTAGGTCGCAAAAATGTCCCCCTTCGATACCTACTACTGTCTTATCCACAAGTTGCTCTAGACCTATTAATTACAAATGAAATATACATTACCAGGAATTCTGGTAAATATATAAATTTGTGGACTGTATATTAAATTAATAAAGGATTATATATATACAATTTACATAACATAAGGAGAATATCTTAATATCACTCACCAATTTGACTGGAGATTAATGTGTATCATACTCAGAAAACCTCACTGTCTATACATGAAAATAACACTGGCCAGTTATAAATATAAACAAACTTATCTGAGGTTCCTGGAGTTGTCTTGTCCAGTCGCCTGATGTCTCAAGTTATGCAGGAATGCACATCCAACAATTTCGCCTCCTATTTGAGAGGTGTCAGCCCTATTTTAACCTCTAGAGCACGAAAAATTCTTCCCATTATTCACTAACGTTAGTGTCCAGTTCAAACAACAATGGCGAGTCTCGTCTGCGCAGGCGCAGGCTTCCCATTTTTTATAACATAATTTTTATTAAATACAATATATTTTATTAATTTACATACCAATACACTATTTTCGGAAAATATACTATATATTTTCCACAGCCTACTTTACCCCCGAGATTTCCATTTTTACCCCAAATAGGGTAATTTACCCCCATTCCCCGACCTCTGGATCGAAATCATTAGATCTGATCCCCCCACTGGCATCAAGAAACCTTCTGGAGGGGTGATGAGAGGGCAAATCTTCTCATTATTTAGGACCAAAAATATATTGCTGGGTTCTTAGGGAGGCACTAGAGTGCTCCAACTGTACCGCCGTAAGGTGAGACAGCTTCAGAGGGTGAAAGCACTGCACATATAAATAAATAATACAATAACTGTGTAATAAAATATGCTGCTGCTTTGACACTTCGAGAAATTTCGAGTAAAGGAAAAGTAGTTGAGCTGCGGAGTAACGCCGGGGAGACGCCATGTTGAATTTAATTGTGTAAGGACTGGTCGGAAATTTGTACCAGGAATTGAGCGTTATCCGAGGCCTAATGAGACGTATTGTTCTCAATTCGTAATTTAGAAACTGTTGACACGTTCCTGCTGAAGAACTGGGACAGGAAATCGCGAAACCACCATAATAGGGTAGTGAGAATGGAAAATGGAGATGCGGCGTCATGACACCTCGCCCAGGGAGTACACCAATCCTTGTATTTAGACCTAACTGGCCAGTGTAGGATCTAGATAGTTACGCAGGTGTTGTGGTGTTCCCTCAGCATTATTGTCTGCCAACAATCAAATGGTAAGTGGTAATGCAAAGTTCTTAAGTATAATAATTATATTCTGTGTAGCCAGCAAACCTAATCTCACACAGTCCACTCAGATTCAGTGAACCAGAGTAGTTGGTTTTAATATTGTAATTATTAATTTAATATCAGGTCGAGCTTTTTGTGAAAGGTGTAGAAGTTGTCAATCGAGGAGTCACATTTCTGTGGCCCACTGTGACTTAAGTTCCACTTACCTCAACCAAATTACTTGCAGGTAATAATTTCTGTGGTGCCTTGTAAACCTGCCGGTGATTTAGTTTATAACAGTAACAATAACAGTTTTTCACATGTAGGGTAAAGTATTACCTGGAGAGAGGAGTATACCTGGACAGAGTTTGGGATCAACGCCCTCGCGGCCAGGTCTGTGATCGTAACTTAAGAGCTAAACCCACAAGGGTCATAAGAGCACTAGGTAAGAGTATGTGTGAACATACAGCACAGTACAAACAAGAGCATCGATAATAGCATAAAAAATTTAGAAGTGTAATGTACACTAATAATAATAATAATAATCTTTATTTCTACATGTACAATGTATACAGGCCTGGCTGACGTCAGTGACATACTACTATATAGAAAGTCGCTTGTTATGCAGAGCATTTAAGGCAAATTACGTTAATTTTGACCCCAGGATGCGACCAGCAACCAGGTACGTACTTATTTTAGTGCTAGGTGAAACATCCTAATGTTTCTACCCGTGCTGGCCCCTCAAGGAAGGTTCCTTGATGTTGGTGAGGGGCTCTTGATTTAGGGAATTGGATCTGTGCTCCAGTTCCCCGAATTAAGCCTCAATGCCTTCCACATCCCCCCCCCCCAGGCGCTGTATAATCCTCCGGGTTTAGCGCTTCCCCCTTGATTATAATAATAATAATAATCTACCCGTGCTGGGGATCAAACCACGGACCTCAGTGAGTGAGCTGAGTGCCCTACAGTCACCATGCCTGCAGGGGTTATGTAGTGTGAATGAAGAAAGGCCAAATTACAGCTGACCTAGAGGCTGTTGACTGGACAGACATTTTTCTTAACAAATTACTTAGACTATACAACAAACATTGTCCTATAAAAACGAAACAGATCACAAACAAACGGCTTGGTTGCCCATGGCTAACCAGCACCATTCTGAAATCCATTGATAAGAAACACCAATATGAAAAGCAATATAGACAGGGCCTAGTACACAAAGATATTCTTAAACACTATTCATCAGTCCTCACCAAAGTAATAAAGAAAGCCAAACAACTATACTACTCCATTAGATTCACTGACACAAGAGGAGATATAAAAAAGACCTGGAAAACACTCTCTCAGATTCTAGGGACCCACAAACTGAAAAAAACAAGAATATTGTCCTAACTAAACCTAATGAAACACCACTGCATCCCACTGACACAGCTAACAAGATAAACGACTTCTTCTCAACCATAGGATCTAATCTCGCCAATAAAATCCCACGTACCAATGCCCATGCCGGGGACTATCTAGATGGGAATTTCCCAAATTCCTTCTATCTTGCACCAACTGAGCCCACGGAAGTCACCGAGATTATAAAGTCACTCAAAAATAACTCAGGGAATCTGTCTCATGTCCCACCATTATTGTACAAGCAAGCGGCCCATGTACTCTCGCATGCTATCTCATTACTTTTTAACAAGTCACTAGAAACTAGCATCTTCCTGAAACTACTCAAGATGGCAAGGGTTACACCAATACATAAAGGTGGTGACCCTACAGATTTAAACAACTATAGGTGTGAGGGAAAAGTTCAATAGATAGGAGTAGCGAGGGAGTGTATAGTAACAATAGTTTCATTGCCGGCTACTTGTTAAGGTAGGGTAAGTCCAGCTCCCGCTATTCCCCCCCCCTTTTTCCCCCTCCCCGAAAGTGATAGTTTAATCTACTTGCCTGTTATGTAAGCCAACGCAGGACCTAACCCCTCATCACAGCAGTGGTAACGAACCTGTTTTCCTGTCATCTGAAGTAATTATTCACGGCTACACTCTGTGAAGAACGAGCCGGTGGTGGTCACCAACACCTGCTACCCCCCCCCACATCAGCAACGGCTACGATTTCAACAACACAGTGTCACCAACACCTGACACCCCATTACCACGATATACCTATATTAGCGTTGAGTTCAAATGTAATTTTTTTTTATTTCATTTTTCATTTTTCTTTCAATTAGGATACCCATTCATGTTTTATTGTTTTACATTTTCCGTTTCTAAATAATAAAGTGTTTATCATTGTCTGTTATTATTTCTTTTTCTATTCATTAATTTTCCTGAGGAGGAGCCAGCCTTGGTAATACTGACAAGTTGTTACAGGGCTGAGTAAGCCTTCACAATAGGCCAATATCAAACTTACCATTGCTATCCAGAATCTTTGAGAAACTCGTGCACAGGAGACTATATTAATTTATAACGGCACAAAACATACTCAACCCCTGCCAATTTGGATTCAGGAAAAATAAAAGCACTAATGATGCAATCATAAAAATGCTAGATCTGCTTTACACAGCATTGGAGAATAAGGAATATCCACTAAGAATTTTTATTGACCTAAGAAAAGCTTTTGACACAGTAGACCACGGCATCCTACTCCACAAACTTGACCATTATGGTATAAGAGGCCATGCGCTTGCATATTTCAAATCTTACCTTACTAATAGGTATCAGTATGTCACCATTAAAGACACAGCATCAACAACACGGCCACTTGATACTGGAGTTCCGCAGGGAAGTGTCCTTGGTCCCCTTCTCTTCCTCATATACATCAATGATCTTCCAAACGTATCTCAACACCTGAACCCCATTCTCTTTGCTGACGACACGACTTATGTCATCTCTCACCCTAATCTTGCCACCCTCAACACCATTGTTAACGAGGAGCTGATCAAAATATCGACTTGGATGACAGCCAATAAACTTACGCTTAACACTGACAAAACCTACTACATTATGTTTGGTAGCAGAGCAGGAGATGCGCAAATTAACATTAAGATCGACAGCACTCTAATTGCCAGACATAATGAGGGCAAATTCCTAGGCCTATACCTCGACAACAACCTGAATTTCAGCACCCATATCCAACACATAACCAAAAAAGTATCCAAAACGGTTGGGATCCTCTCCAAGATACGATACTACGTGCCGCAAACTGCCCTTCTCACACTATACCATTCACTTATATATCCATACCTCACCTATGCTATCTGTGCTTGGGGTTCAACTGCAGCAACACACCTAAAGCCAATAATAACCCAACAAAAAGCCGCAGTAAGAATAATCACTAAATCCCATCCCTGGCAACATCCCCCCCCTCACTCTTCATAGATCTAAACTTACTCCCTGTTCAGTACATCCACACTTACTACTGTGCAATCTACATCTACAGGACCTTAAATTCCAATATTAACCTTGACCTAAAATGCTTTCTTGATAGTTGTGACAGAACCCACAGGCATAACACCAGACAAACATCTCTATGACATTCCCCGTGTCCGACTAAACCTTTACAAAAATTCAATGTATGTCAAAGGCCCTAAAATCTGGAACACCCTACCTGAAAACTCTAGAACTGCAGACACATTCATCACCTTCAAAACTACCATCAGAAAACATCTTATCTCCCTGATACACCCTGTCAACTAATTACACGAATACCACCTGGTGGTTCACACTCACCCATTTGACCATAAACAGAAATATCAATCTCAATCTTAAAATAATGAATCTTAACTAGTCATAAGTGATACTCCAATACTGAAACTATGTAAAGTGCCAAAACAAAAGCATTCACATTGCTAAACTCACAAACTAGTATTTAGTCACTTAGCCATAATACCAACTTACCTCATAATTTTGTAATATTTTAAACTTAAGATTTAATCTAAGTCTACCCGAAATGCATAGCCATACTAGGTGTTCTAGTGGTACACTCTGTAATTATTATTCTACTACATGTAAACCACACAATAACCAAATTCTGTAAACTCAGCATTGTAATCCTTATAGAGAATAAACTTTGAATTTAATGACTAGTATAAGCTTACATGGAAGTTTATCTTATAATAAACTTATTTTTTTTATTAACACATCGGCCGTTTCCCACCAAGGCAGGGTGGCCCGAAAAAGAAAAACTTTCATCATTCAGTTCATCGTTGTCTTGCCAGAGGCGCTCTTACACTACAGTTATAAAACTGAAATATTAACACCCCTCCTTCAGAGTGCGAGCACTGTACTTCCCATCTCCAGGACTTGAGTCTGGCCTGCCGATTTCCCTGAATCCCTTTATAAATGTTACCTTGCTTACACTCCAACAGCATGTTATGTCCTAAAAACCCTGTCTCCATTTGCTCCTATCTAACATGCTCATGCATGCTTGCTGGAAGTCCAAGCCCCTAGCACACAAAACCTCCTTTACCCCCTCCCTCCAAATTTTCCTAGGCCTACCCCTACCTCTCCTTCCCTCCACTACAACTTTGTACACTCTCGAAGTCATTCTATATCGTTCTATCCTCTCTGCATGTCCAAACCATCTCAATAACCCCTCTTCAGTCCTCTGGATAATAGCTTTGGTAATCCCGCACCTCCTCCAAATCTCCAAACCACGGATTCTCTGCATTATATTCACACAACACATTGCCCTCAGATATAACATCTCCACTGCTTCCAGCCTTCTCCATGTTGCAGCATTCACCACTCGTGCCTCACACCCATACAAGAGCATCGGTATAACTATACTCTCATACATTTCCCTCTTTGCTTTCATGAATAACGTTCTTTGTCTCCACAGACTCCTAAGTGCACCACTCACCTTTTTCCCATCGTCAATTCTGTGATTCAACCTCATCTTTCATGGACCCATCTGCTGACACGTCCACTCCTAAATATCTGAATACATTCACCTCCTCCATACTCTCTCCCTCCAATCTGATATCCAATCTTTTGTTACCTAATTTTTTTATCCTCATCACCTTACTGTTTCCTATATTCACTTTTAATTTCTTTTATATACCCTACCAAACTCATCAACTAACCTCAGCAACTTCTCTTCAGAATCTCCTGAAAGCACAGTATCATCAGCAAAGAGCAACTGCGACAACTCCCATTTTGTGTTAGATTCTTTATCTTTTAACCCCACATCTCTTACCAACACCCGAACATTCACTTCTCTGACAACCATCTATAAATATATTGAACAACCATGGTGACATTACACATCCCTGTCTAACGCCTACTTTTACTGGGAAATAATCTCCCTCTCGCCTACATACCCCAACCTGAGCCTCACTATCCTTGTTAAGACTCTTCACTGCTCTCAGTACCCTACCTCCTATTCCATACATTTGCAACATCTGCCACAGTGTCCCTCCCCCTATCCACCCTATCATATGTCTTTTCCAAATCCATAAATGCCACAAAAACCTCTTTACCCTCATCTAAATACTGTTCACCTATCTGTTTCACTGCAAACACTTGGTCTACACACCCCTACCCATCCTAAAGCCTCCTTGTTAATCTGCTATCCTGCTCTCCATCTTACTCTTAATTCTTTCAATAATAACTCTACCATACGCTTTACTCAACAGACTTATTCTC
Organism: Cherax quadricarinatus; assembly: GCF_038502225.1. Lineage (NCBI taxonomy): Eukaryota > Metazoa > Arthropoda > Malacostraca > Decapoda > Parastacidae > Cherax > Cherax quadricarinatus. The sequence goes on from NC_091301.1 coordinate 11,016,512, forward strand.
CTATAAGTTTTACACTGTTTTGCCCTTTTTGCCTTTATACAAAGGAACTATGCCTGCTCTCTGCCAGTCCCTAGGTACCTTACCCTCTTCCATACATTTATTAAATAATTGCACCAACCACTCCAAAACTATATCCCCACCTGCTTTTAACATTTTTATCTTTATCCCATCAATCCCAGCTGCTTTACCCCCTTTCATTCTACCCACTGCCCCATGCACTTCCCCCACACTCACAACTGGTTCTTCCTCACTCCTATCAGGTATTCCTCCTTGCCCTATACATGAAATTACAACTTTCCTCTGTTCATCAGCATTTAACAATTCCTCAAAATATTCCCTCCATCTTCCCAATACCTCTAACTCTCCACTTAATAACTCTCCTCTCCTAGTTTTAACTAACAAATCCATTCATTCACTAGGCTTTCTCAATTTATTAATCTCACTCCAAAACTTTTTCTTATTTTCAACAAAATTTGTTGATAACATCTCATCCACTCTTTCATTTTCTCTCTTTTTACATTGCTTATGATAAACATCAAGAAAGGCATTGAGGTTGATCCAAAAAATAGGAGGGTAGTGCAAATTCATTGGAAATAAAAAAAAAAAAGGAAAGAGCCCTTCATCAGCAAAGTACCTTCCTTGAGGTATCCAGGAAAACAGTCAATTTATGAAGGTAAAAAATTATGTAATGATTACTGAGGACTCAACCACTGGCCTTCCAGTTGCAAATCCACAACTATAATGACTTAACTCAGTGAGTAAAAAATTTATAGGCAAGAAGCACTCACTGTTATTTGACCCACTTTATACAGAGTTCCTGGCACCCCACAGGCTTTGTGGATACAGTATCAGATTAGTTATACATCAATTCTCTCCATGAAATGAGTTGCCATGCCTTAGTACAAAATGATAGTTGGTAACACCACAAGGGAATATACAGGTTAAGTATGGTAATCACAAACACAGTGAGATAAAGTGTGCTTTATTAAAAGAAATTGACAAACAGTTATATTTAATCCTCCTCATCTTCCTCATCTTCATTAAATGATAAAAGTTTCTGTTTCTGCAGCTCTTTCCTTTTATCTTTATATTTCTTCTCGGGTTTTTCATCCTTTTCCTCTCGCTTTAACTTCTTTGGATCTAATCTTCCCTTTTTGTCTTCTCCACTACGTTTTGTAGGCTTTCGAAACAATATTCTACCATCGGCAGGAGGTTCTGGAATGAGCAAAATTAGCAAATTAAGAACATGAATATTATAAGACTTAAATAAATGAATAAGGATAACTAACAAAAATGCACATTAAGACAATGTACATCTACCTACAAATTTTCCTAACCATAATCATTTACAGTTAGCCGTTGGTTAACATGGTAGTTATGTTCCTGAAAAATTGTAAAGTGAACCAAAGAACATATACGAAAAATACGGTTATGTTCCTCTGATTCCCCCCACCCCAGAAAAAAAAAATAAAAGAATGTATTTTTTTTTTCCAACAAACTGGCCATTTCCCACTGAGGCAGGGTGGCCCAAAAAGAAAAACAAAAGTTTCTCTTTCTAAATTTAGTAACGTATACAGGAGAGGGGTTACTAGCCCCTTGCTCCTGGCATTTTAGTCGCCTCTTACAACACGCATGGCTTACAGAGGAAGAGTTCTGTTCCACTTTTCCATGGAGATAACAGGAAATAAACAAGAACAAGACCTAGTAGAAGGAAACCCAGAGGGGTATGCATATATGTATGCATATATATTCTTCTTCTTTCTTTCAACGTACCAGCTGTATCCCACTGAGGTGGGGTGGCCCAAAAGGAAAAACAAAAGTTTCTCCTTTTAAATTTAGTAATATATACAAGAGAAGGGGTTACTAGCCCCTTGCTCCCGGCATTTTAGTCACCTCTTACGACACGCATGGCTTACGGAGGAAGAATTCTGTTGCACTTCCCCATGGATATGGATATGGATATGTATGTATGTATGTATATATATATATATATATATACATATGTATATATATATATATATATATATATATATATATATATATATATATATATATATATATATATATATATAATAAAAATATGTATATATATATATATATATATATATATATATATATATATATATATATATATATATATATATATATATATATATATATATATATATATAAATATATATATATATAATAAAAATAAAATAAATATATATATATATAATTGAAAGAATTAGAGGTATGACAAAATGTAGGATGGCAGATGAGCAAGGAGGCTTCAGAGTGGGTAGGGGATGTGTAGATCAAGTGTTTACATTGAAGCATATATGTGAACAGTATTTAGATAAAGGTAGGGAAGTTTTTATTGCATTTATGGATTTAGAAAAGGCATATGATAGAGTGGATAGAGGAGCAATGTGGCAGATGTTGCAAGTATATGGAATAGGTGCTAAGTTACTAAATGCTGTAAAGAGCTTTTATGAGGATAGTGAGGCTCAGGTTAGGGTGTGTAGAAGAGAGGGAGAATATTTATTTTTTTTATTATCACACTGGCCGATTCCCACCAAGGCAGGGTGGCCCGAAAAAGAAAAACTTTCACCATCATTCACTCCATCACTGTCTTGCCAGAAGGGTGCTTTACACTACAGTTTTTAAACTGCAACATTAACACCCCTCCTTCAGAGTGCAGGCACTGTACTTCCCATCTCCAGGACTCAAGTCCGGCCTGCCGGTTTCCCTGAACCCCTTCATAAATGTTACTTTGCTCACACTCCAACAGCACGTCAAGTATTAAAAACCATTTGTCTCCATTCACTCCTATCAAACACGCTCACACATGCCTGCTGGAAGTTCAAGCCCCTCGCACACAAAACCTCCTTTACCCCCTCTCTCCAACCTTTCCTAGGCCGACCCCTACCCTGCCTTCCTTCCACTACAGACTGATACACTCTTGAAGTCATTCTGTTTCGCTCCATTCTCTCTACATGTCCGAACCACCTCAACAACCCTTCCTCAGCCCTCTGGACAACAGTTTTGGTAATCCCGCACCTCCTCCTAACTTCCAAACTACGAATTCTCTGCATTATATTCACATCACACATTGCCCTCAGACATGACATCTCCACTGCCTCCAGCCTTCTCCTCGCGGCCGACTTGTTGAAAAAAAAAAATATATATATATATATTATATATATACAGTGGACCCCCGGTTAATGATATTTTTTCACTCCAGAAGTATGTTCAGGTGCCAGTACTGACTGAATTTGTTCCCATAAGGAATATTGTGAAGTAGATTAGTCCATTTCAGACCCCCAAACATACACGTACAAACGCACTTACATAAATACACTTACATAATTGGTCGCATTCGCAGGTGATCGTTATGCGGGGGTCCACTGTATATATATGTATGTATGTATGTATGGAGGCAAAGAGGGGAATGTATGAGAGTATAGTTTTACCAACGCTCTTATATGGGTGTGAAGCGTGGGTGATGAATGTTGCAGCGAGGAGAAGGCTGGAGGCAGTGGAGATGTCATGTCTGAGGGCAATGTGTGGTGTGAATATAATGCAGAGAATTCGTAGTTTGGAAGTTAGGAGGAGGTGCGGGATTACCAAAACTGTTGTCCAGAGGGCTGAGGAAGGGTTGTTGAGGTGGTTCGGACATGTAGAGAGAATGGAGCGAAACAGAATGACTTCAAGAGTGTATCAGTCTGTAGTGGAAGGAAGGCGGGGTAGGGGTCGGCCTAGGAAGGGTTGGAGGGAGGGGGTAAAGGAGGTTTTGTGTGCGAGGGGCTTGGACTTCCAGCAGGCATGCGTGAGCGTGTTTGATAGGAGTGAATGGAGACAAATGGTTTTTAATACTTGACGTGCTGTTGGAGTGTGAGCAAAGTAACATTTATGAAGGGATTCAGGGAAACCGGCAGGCCGGACTTGAGTCCTGGAGATGGGAAGTACAGTGCCTGCACTCTGAAGGAGGGGTGTTAATGTTGCAGTTTAAAAACTGTAGTGTAAAGCACCCTTCTGGCAAGACAGTGATGGAGTGAATGATGGTGAAAGTTTTTCTTTTTCGGGCCACCCTGCCTTGGTGGGAATCGGCCGGTGTGATAATAAAAAAAAAAAAAAAAAATAAATATATATATATATATATATATTTTTTTTTTTCAACAAGTCGGTCATCTCCCACCGAGTCAGGGTGACCCAAAAAAGAAAGAAAATCCCCAAAAAGAAAATACTTTCATCATCATTCAACACTTTCACCACACTCACACATTATCACTGCTTTTGCAGAGGTGCTCAGAATACAACAGTTTAGAAGCATATACGTATAAAGATACACAACATATCCCTCCAAACTGCCAATATCCCAAACCCCTCCTTTAAAGTGCAGGCATTGTACTTCCCATTTCCAGGACTCAAGTCCGACTATATGAAAATAACCGGTTTCCCTGAATCCCTTCACTAAATATTACCCTGCTCACACTCCAACAGATCGTCAGGTCCCAAGTACCATTCGTCTCCATTCACTCCTATCTAACACGCTCATGCACGCTTGCTGGAAGTCCAAGCCCCTCGCCCACAAAACCTCCTTTACCCCCTCTTTCCAACCCTTTCGAGGACGACCCCTACCCCTCTTTCCTTCCCCTATAGATTTATATGCTTTCCATGTCATTCTACTTTGATCCATTCTCTCTAAATGACCAAACCACCTCAACAACCCCTCTTCTGCCCTCTGACTAATGCTTTTATTAACTCCACACCTTCTCCTAATTTCCACACTCCGAATTTTCTGCATAATATTTACACCACACATTGCCCTTAGACAGGACATCTCCACTGCCTCCAACCGTCTCCTCGCTGCTGCATTTACCACCCAAGCTTCACATCCATATAAGAGTGTTGGTACTACTATACTTTCATACATTCCCTTCTTTGCCTCCATAGATAACGTTTTTTGACTCCACATATACCTCAACGCACCACTCACCTTTTTTCCCTCATCAATTCTATGATTAACCTCATCCTTCATAAATCCATCCGCCGACACGTCAACTCCCAAGTATCTGAAAACATTCACTTCTTCCATACTCCTCCTCCCCAATTTGATATCCATTTTTTCTTTATCTAAATCATTTGATACCCTCATCACCTTACTCTTTTCTATGTTCACTTTCAACTTTCTACCTTTACACACATTCTCAAACTCATCCACTAACCTTTGCAATTTTTCTTTAGAATCTCCCATAAGCACAGTATCATCAGCAAAAAGTAACTGTGTCAATTCCCATTTTGAATTTGATTCCCCATAATTTAATCCCACCCCTCTCCCAAACACCCTAGCATTTACTTCCTTTACAACCCCATCTATAAATATATTAAACAACCATGGTGACATTACACATCCCTGTCTAAGACCTACTTTTACCGGGAAGTATTCTCCCTCTCTTCTACACACCCTAACCTGAGCCTCACTATCCTCATAAAAGCTCTTTACAGCATTTAGTAACTTACCACCTATTCCATAAACTTGCAACATCTGCCACATTGCTCCTCTATCCACTCTATCATATTTTATTTATTATCACACCGGCCGATTCCCACCAAGGCAGGGTGGCCCGAAAAAGAAAAACTTTCACCATCATTCACTCCATCACTGTCTTGCCAGAAGGGTGCTTTACACTACAGTTTTTAAACTGCAACATTAACACCCCTCCTTCAGAGTGCAGGCACTTGGTATACTCTAAATCCATAAATGCAATAAAAACTTCCCTACCTTTATCTAAATACTGTTCACATATATGCTTCAATGTAAACACTTGATCTACACATCCCCTACCCACTCTGAAGCCTCCTTGCTCATCCGCAATTCTACATTCTGTCTTACCTCTAATTCTTTCAATTATAACTCTACCATATACTTTTCTTGGTATACTCAGTAAACTTATTCCTCTATAATTTTTACAATCTCTTTTGTCCCCTTTCCCTTTATATAAAGGGACTATATATATATATATATATATATATATATATATATATATATAAACATAGAAAAGAGTAAGGTGATGAGGGTGTCAAATGATTTAGATAAAGAAAAATTGGATGTCAAATTGGGGAGGAGGAGTATGGAAGAAGTGAATGTTTTCAGATACTTGGGAGTTGACGTGTCGGCGGATGGATTTATGAAGGATGAGGTTAATCATAGAATTGATGAGGAAAAAAAGGTGAGTGGTGCATTGAGGTATATGTGGAGTCAAAAAACGTTATCTATGGAGGCAAAGAAGGGAATATATAGGTAGTAGGTTGGTAGACAGCAACCGTCCAGGGAGGTACTACCGTCCTACCAAGTGAGTGTAAAACGAAAGCCTGTAATTGTTTTACATGATGGTAGGATTGCTGGTGTCCTTTTTTTCTGTCTCATGAACATGCAAGATTTCAGGTACGTCTTGCTACTTCTACTTACACTTAGGTCACACTGCACATACATGTACAAGCATATATATACACATCCCTCTGGGTTTTCTTCTATTTTCTTTCTAGTTCTTGTTGTTGTTTATTTCCTCTTATCTCCATGGGGAAATGGAACAGAATTCTTCCTCCATAAGCCATGCGTGTTGTAAGAGGCGACTAAAATGCCGGAAGCAAGGGGCTAGTAACCCCTTCTCCCGTATAAATTACTAAATTTAAAAAGAGAAACTTTTGTTTTTCTTTTTGGGCCACCCTGCCTTGGTGGGATACGGCTGGTTTGTTGAAAAAACAAAAAAAAAAAAAAAATGGAGGCAAAGAAGGGAATGTATGAAAGTATAGTAGTACCAACACTTTTATATGGGTGTGAAGCTTGGGTGGTAAATGCAGCAGCGAGGAGGCGGTTGGAGGCAGTGGAGATGTCCTGTTTAAGGGCAATGTGTGGTGTAAATATTATGCAGAAAATTCGGAGTGTGGAAATTAGGAGAAGGTGTGGAGTTAATAAAAGTATTAGTCAGAGGGCAGAAGAGGGGTTGTTGAGGTGGTTTGGTCATTTAGAGAGAATGGATCAAAGTAGAATGACATGGAAAGCATATAAATCTATAGGGGAAGGAAGGCGGGGTAGGGGTCGTCCTCGAAAGGGTTGGAGAGAGGGGGTAAAGGAGGTTTTGTGGGCGAGGGGCTTGGACTTCCAGCAAGCGTGCGTGAGCGTGTTAGATAGGAGTGAATGGAGATGAATGGTACTTGGGACCTGACGATCTGTTGGAGTGTGAGCAGGGTAATATTTAGTGAAGGGATTCAGGGAAACCGGTTATTTTCATATAGTCGGACTTGAGTCCTGGAAATGGGAAGTACAATGCCTGCACTTTAAAGGAGGGGTTTGGGATATTGGCAGTTTGGAGGGATATGTTGTGTATCTTTATATGTGTATGCTTCTAGACTGTTGTATTCTGAGCACCTCTGCAAAAACAGTGATAATGTGTGAGTGTGGTGAAAGTGTTGAATGATGATGAAAGTATTTTCTTTTGGGGGATTTTCTTTCTTTTTTGGGTCACCCTGCCTCGGTGGGAGACGGCCGACTTGTTGAAAAAAAAAAAAAAAAAAAAAAAAAAAAAAAAAAAAATATATATATATATATATATATATATATATATATATATATATATATATATATATATATTCTCCATGGGGAAGTGGAACAGAAGTCTTCCTCCGTAAGCCATGCGTGTTGTAAGAGGCGACTAAAATGCCGGGAGCAAGGGGCTAGTAACCCTTTTCCTGTATATATTACTAAATTTGAAAGGAGAAACTTTGGTTTTTTTTCTTTTGGGCCACCCTGCCTCGGTGGGATACGGCCAGTGTGTTGAAAGAAAGAAAGAAGTATATATATATGTATATATATATATATATATATATATATAATATATATATACATAATATATATATAATATATATATACATAATATATATATATAATATATATATACATAATATATATAGGTAGTAGGTTGGTAGACAGCAACCACCCAGGGAAGTACTACCGTCCTGCCAAATGACTGTGAAACAAAAACCTGTAACTGTTTTGCATGATGGTAGGATTGCTGGTTTCTTCTTCTTTCAACACGCTAAGATAACAGGGATATCTTGCTACTCCTACTTACACTTTGGTCACACTTCACAGACACGCACATGCATATATATATATACATACATCTAGGTTTTTCTCCTTTTTCTAAATAGCTCTTGTTCTTTTTTATTTCTTCTATTGTCCATGGGGAAGTGGAAAAGAATCTTTCCTCCGTAAGCCATGCGTGTCGTATGAGGCGACTAAAATGCCGGGAGCAATGGGCTAGTAACCCCTTCTCCTGTATACAATTACTAAAAAAGAGAAGAAGAAAAACTTTATAAAACTGGGTTGCTTAAATGTGCGTGGATGTAGTGCGGATGACAAGAAACAGATGATTGCTGATGTTATGAATGAAAAGAAGTTGGATGTCCTGGCCCTAAGCGAAACAAAGCTGAAGGGGGTAGGAGAGTTTCAGTGGGGGGAAATAAATGGGATTAAATCTGGAGTATCTGAGAGAGTTAGAGCAAAGGAAGGGGTAGCAGTAATGTTAAATGATCAGTTATGGAAGGAGAAAAGAGAATATGAATGTGTAAATTCAAGAATTATGTGGATTAAAGTAAAGGTTGGATGCGAGAAGTGGGTCATAATAAGCGTGTATGCACCTGGAGAAGAGAGGAATGCAGAGGAGAGAGAGAGATTTTGGGAGATGTTAAGTGAATGTATAGGAGCCTTTGAACCAAGTGAGAGAGTAATTGTGGTAGGGGACTTGAATGCTAAAGTAGGAGAAACTTTTAGAGAGGGTGTGGTAGGTAAGTTTGGGGTGCCAGGTGTAAATGATAATGGGAGCCCTTTGATTGAACTTTGTATAGAAAGGGGTTTAGTTATAGGTAATACATATTTTAAGAAAAAGAGGATAAATAAGTATACACGATATGATGTAGGGCGAAATGACAGTAGTTTGTTGGATTATGTATTGGTAGATAAAAGACTGTTGAGTAGACTTCAGGATGTACATGTTTATAGAGGGGCCACAGATATATCAGATCACTTTCTAGTTGTAGCTACACTGAGAGTAAAAGGTAGATGGGATACAAGGAGAATAGAAGCATCAGGGAAGAGAGAGGTGAAGGTTTATAAACTAAAAGAGGAGGCAGTTAGGGTAAGATATAAACAGCTATTGGAGGATAGATGGGCTAATGAGAGCATAGGCAATGGGGTCGAAGAGGTATGGGGTAGGTTTAAAAATGTAGTGTTAGAGTGTTCAGCAGAAGTTTGTAGTTACAGGAAAGTGGGTGCAGGAGGGAAGAGGAGCGATTGGTGGAATGATGATGTAAAGAGAGTAGTAAGGGAGAAAAAGTTAGCATATGAGAAGTTTTTACAAAGTAGAAGTGATGCAAGGAGGGAAGAGTATATGGAGAAAAAGAGAGAAGTTAAGAGAGTGGTGAAGCAATGTAAAAAGAGAGCAAATGAGAGAGTGGGTGAGATGTTATCAACAAATTTTGTTGAAAATAAGAAAAAGTTTTGGAGTGAGATTAACAAGTTAAGAAAGCCTAGAGAACAAATGGATTTGTCAGTTAAAAATAGGAGAGGAGAGTTATTAAATGGAGAGGTAGAGGTATTGGGAAGATGGAAGGAATATTTTGAGGAATTGTTAAATGTTGATGAAGATAGGGAAGCTGTGATTTCGTGTATAGGGCAAGGAGGAATAACATCTTGTAGGAGTGAGGAAGAGCCAGTTGTGAGTGTGGGGGAAGTTCGTGAGGCAGTAGGTAAAATGAAAGGGGGTAAGGCAGCCGGGATTGATGGGATAAAGATAGAAATGTTAAAAGCAGGTGGGGATATAGTTTTGGAGTGGTTGGTGCAATTATTTAATAAATGTATGGAAGAGGGTAAGGTACCTAGGGATTGGCAGAGAGCATGCATAGTTCCTTTGTATAAAGGCAAAGGGGATAAAAGAGAGTGCAAAAATTATAGGGGGATAAGTCTGTTGAGTGTACCTGGTAAAGTGTATGGTAGAGTTATAATTGAAAGAATTAAGAGTAAGACGGAGAATAGGATAGCAGATGAACAAGGAGGCTTTAGGAAAGGTAGGGGGTGTGTGGACCAGGTGTTTACAGTGAAACATATAAGTGAACAGTATTTAGATAAGGCTAAAGAGGTCTTTGTGGCATTTATGGATTTGGAAAAGGCGTATGACAGGGTGGATAGGGGGGCAATGTGGCAGATGTTGCAAGTGTATGGTGTAGGAGGTAGGTTACTGAAAGCAGTGAAGAGTTTTTACGAGGATAGTGAGGCTCAAGTTAGAGTATGTAGGAAAGAGGGAAATTTTTTCCCAGTAAAAGTAGGCCTTAGACAAGGATGTGTGATGTCACCGTGGTTGTTTAATATATTTATAGATGGGGTTGTAAGAGAAGTAAATGCGAGGGTCTTGGCAAGAGGCGTGGAGTTAAAAGATAAAGAATCACACACAAAGTGGGAGTTGTCACAGCTGCTCTTTGCCGATGACACTGCCGGCCGTATCCCACCGAGGCGGGGTGGCCCAAAAGGAAAAACGAAAGTTTCTCCTTTTACATTTAGTAATATATACAGGAGAAGAGGTTACTAGCCCCTTGCTCCCGGCATTTTAGTTGCCTCTTACAACACGCATGGCTTACGGAGGAAGAATTCTGTTCCACTTCCCCATGGAGATAAGAGGAAATAAACAAGAATAAGAACTAGAAAGAAAATAGAAGAAAACCCAGAGGGGTGTGTATATATGTGCTTGTACATGTATGTGTAGTGTGACCTAAGTGTAAGTAGACGTAGCAAGACATACCTGAAATCTTGCATGTTTATGAGACAGAAAAAAGGACACCAGCAATCTTACCATCATGTAAAACAATTACAGGCTTTTGTTTTACACTCACTTGACAGGACGGTAGTAGGAATGTAATTGTAGGTCGATAAAGTGAGGCGTGTCAGCCAAAGATCCCGTATTCACATCTCTGCTGGCAGATGGAGGTGCCTTATTGTTTGGTGGAAGGGATTGGGGGAGGGGGGTGTAGGCTGGAAGCAATAAGATGTAATGGTAACTGTGTGAAGGCAGTGTTGGTGGCCTGGTGTGGGTGGTGGTGTGGATGATAGTTGACAGGTGAGTGAGTGTGCAACTGGTGGTGTGGGCAGTAATGAGAGTGGTGGATGATCACGTGACTAGGTGCCAGGACAGTGTATTAGGTAGCATAGGCTGTGAAAGTATGGATAAGGTGTGGGCATGGAGCTGTGTTTACTTGCAGCTGTAGAGAAGTGGTGTAGGTGAAATGTGTGGTTGTGTCGGTGGCCCTGTGTGGATGATGGTGTGGATGCTGGATGACTGGGTGGGTGAGTGTGCACTTGGTTGTCCTTCCATCTTGTCATCCCCTGGTCATCCTTTTGCATTCACCGTTGAAACATAAAAAATTAAAAGGCTCAATACTGTGTTTGAAGCATACATGGCCTAAATACAGTGCGTAACTAGCAGCTTTTTTGATTCAGTACACAAACTGTTAACATAATGTAATGTTTATGTTCTGTTAAAAGTTTAAAATTACCCGTATTAGTGTAGGTAGTATTATTATTTTTTTTTTTTTTTCAACAAGTCGGTCGTCTCCCACCGAGGCAGGGTGACCCAAAAAAGAAAGAAAATCCCCAAAAAGAAAATACTTTCATCATCATTCAACACTTTCACCACACTTACACATTATCACTGCTTTTGCAGAGGTGCTCAAAATACAACAGTTCAGAAGCATATACATATAAAGATACACAACATATCCCTCCAAACTGCCAACCACCCAGGGAGGTACTACCGTCCTGCCAAGTGAGTGTAAAATGAAAGCCTGTAATTGTTTTACATGATGGTAGGATTGCTGGTGTCTTTTGTCTGTCTCATAAATATGCAAGATTACAGGCATGTCTTGCTACTTCTACTTACACTTAGGTCACACTACACATACATGTACACGTTTATTTATACACACTCATCTGAGTTTTCTTTGATTTTATCTTAATAGTTCTTGGTCTTATTACTTTTCCTTTTATATCCATGGGGAAGTGGAATAAGAATCTTTCCTCCGTAAGCCATGCGTGTTGTAAAAGTCAACTAAAATGCCGGGAACAATGGGCTAGTAACCCCTTTTCCTGTAAAGATTACTAAAAAGAATAAGAAGAAGAAATAGTATTATTATTATACAATAATATAATTTCATATAAAAAACATTCACAAGCAGATTACTAAAAAGAATAAGAAGAAGAAATAGTATTATTATTATACAATAATATAATTTCATATAAAAAACATTCACAAGCAGATTACTAAAAAGAATAAGAAGAAGAAATAGTATTATTATTATACAATAATATAATTTCATATAAAAAACATTCACAAGCAGAAGCTACTTTGTACTAACCTTCATCCCTTTGTTTGGGACCTTGAACTTCCTCATGAGTGCCTTTTAAAAGCTCACTTAGCTTGCCTTCTGCATGAAGCTTCTCATATTCCTCTTGTGTCAAGTCATCTGCATGTAGACTCACTACCTGAACAAATACGATACGAGTAAGACATCTAAGAACTGCATGACATGACATGGAATACTGTATAATATCTGGTATACAGTAGTATACTACTGTAGTTTGAAAGCAAATGGACTGTTAGATATACCATCACCTGGAAAATATAAATTAACAGATTCATTATGACCAATGACTTACCAAAAAAAGTACTGCATAATTATATTTGAAAGTACAGTATTTCACAAGGTGGCATCAAATGTTTGTCTAAATACATAATAAAATTGTTTCTATGACATGATAATCAGCAACATATCCTGATGTTCGTCAACATCTATGAACTGCATAAATGATTATTAATGATGCATTTCATGTTTCTCTTTGCCAATCCCACTTTTGCTCCAGACACTGTTACACCTACCATCCGACTTATGACCTGCTCGACTTACGACCACTCGACTTACGACCGTGTTTTTTATGCTAAATTTCTGGGAAATAAACAACTATTTGTGTTGTACACAGTGTTTATCCTAAACCTTACAGTATAAAATACAGTACTAACAGCATAAAAAGTAAAGTAAAACAATAAAATAAAGTCATTACAAAAATGTTTTGTTGATATTCAGTAGTAAAGTTCGACTTACGACCATTTCGACTTACGACCAGTTTCTAGGAACCGAACTCGGTCGTAAGTCGGATGGTAGGTGTATTTCCTAGCTGACATCGGCTGACTCCATCAACGGTAACCATCATCCTTTCAGCTGACGTCCTTCCCTCACCACCCCCTTTGTCTTCCATTTCACTCTTGAATTCCCCTCTGTTATGCAGCCGTGTATAACCCTTACAGAGGGTTTAGCATTGTCCGTTAATATAGTACAGCCTCTCCTCACTTAGCGACATAATCGTTTACCAACGCCTCGGACTTATGACGGGTTCTCTGACTAGTATTCATACCTAAATAATGTATATTAGAGCAGATTTCCTATATTCTGTTTGTCTCAATATTCAGTACACTACTGTATAAACATTTAAAAATACAGTGGACCCCCGGTTAACGAACTTTTTTCATTCCTGTAGTATGTTCAGGTGCCAGTACTGACCGAATTTTTTCCCATAAGGAATATTGTGAAGTAGATTAGTCCATTTCAGACCCCCAAACATACACGTACAAACGCACTTACATAAATACACTTACATAATTGGTCGCATTTGGAGGTGATCGTTAAGCGGGGGTCCACTGTATACCAGAAATGTTATAAATGGTGTAAAGGTGACATTAAAACAATATCAAAGATGGTTGACACAAACTCGCTACCATTATTATGCTGCTCAATTAGCGACGAATTTGTTTAACGATGTGGTCTTAGGAACAGAACTCCATCATTAAGTCAGGAAAGGCTGTACAGTATTAACAATTTGTCCCATACGATTTCTTAATTTCATCACTTGCTTCCCTGTCTTCTTGTATGTAAAAACATTTGAATTCTCCATTATTTCACTCATATTCTTAAACATACTTCAAACACTGATGTAGGGTTACCCAGAAAGAGGAAATGCATTCACCATCACTCATTCAGTTACTGTGTTGCCACTGTTCAGATGGCCCTCTGAACTGCAAAATCCTCATCCCTCCTTTAAAGTGCAGGCATTCTTAAGGACATAATTAATTAACTCTAGTTTACCTGTGGTCACTTAAAAAAATCAGCTTGAAATCAATACTATAGAGTAACCAGTTCATCCTCATACATTCTATCTGGAACATTATATACTGACTTGTATTTGAGCATTAACCTTAAAAGCCAAATGCCTCATATACTGATTATTTATATAATGAGTCATTTGTTTATGGTCACTACTATGAGTTTTGACTGGAGGATCTCACACATGATTTTGATGAGCCCAAATTTATAAGCACAGTAAATTAGATGGTCATTATTAGCAGCCAGTGAAAACTGGCTGGACTAATTCGTTGTTGTACAATATCTGCTTTGTATGATTATGATTAATGTTTACAATGTTGTGCAATATCTGCTTTGATGATTATGATCAATGTTTTTGTCATATAATAATAATACAGTTGTAAACTAGATGAAGATTCCATTGCATTGGTGTTGCAAGCCAGAGGAAAGACAATTATGTTTGCATAACTATTTATGAATAAAAAATGCCATTCTGATTCTAATCCACCGTATTTGAAAGGATGTCCTGTCTTTCAACAAGCAAAATCAACAATAACAAATAAGATGTCAGGGTCTTCCAATAACACACCTGTGGAAGTTCATCCTCTTTGTCATCCAGATCATCATCCGTCGCTGGTGGCATTACAGCAAACTGAAAAAATTAAAATGTTACAGTCCGAATCATGCAACAGTATTTTAAAATAATTTAGTAATGATGACAGTTATGCAGTACAAATTACTGCCCACTTTTTGGAAAGGGACATTTCCATACTACATTACAAACTAAAATACAGCAAATTGTAATGCTAGCACTTGAGTTGGAGTACTCTGCTATAATGACTAATTAGAATATGCTTGAATAATAAAATACAGTAACTGTAATTCATTAAAAACCTAGTCTACTACAAATTGCAGCACATTACTGCATTTTAAAACTTGTCAGATTAAAACAGGTTTAATATTATTACATGTACCCAATCATTTAATAGGCCAACTCTCAAGTTTAATATGGTACATACTGCTATTGTTATTTTTACGATGCTAAGCCCAGAGGGTTATAGAGCACCTGAGGAGTGAGAGGTAGCTAATTAGATTTGATCCAAGGAATTGGAGGGTAGCTCCAATTCCTTGGGTCAAGAACCCTTCACCAGTAATTAATGATGCAAAATATTTATTTGAATGCATTGTTAACATATTAGAATGTAGGACTATGATAGACTGTAGATGCTCAACTGTGATTATTTTACCAATATAAATGGAAAATAAGAAAATAGTGTAGCAATGTATCAAGAATATTCCCAACTGAAAACCAATCAAAATTTTGAGGTACTCATCATTAACTACTAAAGTTGGTGAATTTTCTGTTTGTTAGAGGACTGGTATCTCGGCTTCATGTCAGGGTTCACACAGCTTGGATGAAGGGTGAATACTTGTCACTGTTGTCACTCATTTAGTAAATTAAGAAAAAAATAATGCATTTCAAGGAATAACATATAAAAGAAGTCCTGTGCACTTCCAACAGTAAAATATATTGCACAAATTTAAGGAAACTGAATACAAATTACAGAATTACACTTTTAACATGAAATTTAAGCATTATTTTGTTAGATATTATGGTATTTAATACTAGATGGTGATGGTGGTTTTTACCTTATCAGACAGCCCCCTGTCTTCCTTGTAGCCCACTTGCTCCTTGAACCTCTTCAGGAATGCTGGCTCCTCAGGCTTAGAGTAGGACACATTGGCACGTTTACCTGTCCAACCCGCCATCTTTACCACCTGAAATGAGAGTGCAATTTATCTATGATGCCTTGATTCAACTAAAGGAAGAAAACAGTAAAATAGTCTTTCTATACATCAAGTCAAGGGTCATACATTAAGAGAATTGCACACAGGTGCCTCTAATGGATATTCACACTGCAGATACTTCTAGCAGTTCTCCTGGGTATTACCTAAGAGAGAGAGGTGCCTGCAAGGAAAGTCTGACTATACATGAATGGCAAGACCCTTGCTCGATATAATCTCCTCGACTGCCCTATGAACTGTATATTCAAACAGCAAATGGATGACAAGGATAAAGCCATGTCTTGCAAACACCTGCTACTACTGGATCTACATCTGAGAACAGCACCAGAAAGTCTGGACATTCTGATGAGAGGAAATAAACATTCTAAAATATAAATTGTGCTCTGAGGAGACAACACGAAAAACATTGTAACAGATGAGGAAGGAAAGTAGCACTGTACATATAGAAATCACCAGAAGGCAGGAAATCAATCCCTCTATAAGGAGGTTGAATCTGGATAATGCACTGCATATAGTCCATAAAGGCCACGAATTTGCAGTTGTAGGAGATGCTGTAGTTTGGAGAGAGCAAGGAAGAGAAGGTGTGATCTAGGCAGGAAAGTGTGAGCAGCCTGGACAAGGAAACAAGGAACTGAAGAGGTAGGCAAGTAGACATGGGCTTGCTCTTGCCACCTCACAGACTCCATCAATGAGAACTACTCTTGGCAAGATCTGAGAGAATTAAATATCTACTAGTCTATGCTAAATAACTTATCTCTGGTACAGTCTGACAGGTTGAAGCCCGATGAGTCTCAAGTGAGGATATTCCACGAGAGGTAGAGGTATCAGAGGTTGTGGCCTTGCATTTACCAGAGGTGGGGTTGATAAGATGTATTTGGTCATTAAACGATGCCCTGGAGCAAGCTGTACTTGATGCCCATTTATCAATGCAAGAGGCTTCCCATGTACCAGACAAGCTAATGATGTTAGTTGTGTGCCCTATTGCAAACATAATAGAATGTAGTATTAGTGCAGGTATATTCATTTGTATGGCATGGGTAAAATTGCCTACAATTTGCACACTTGATCGCTAGTGCGCTCAGCTCACACACTGAGGTCCAGAGTTCGAATTTCCCCCAGTACGGCTGGAAAAACACTTGGGACGTGTTTCCTTGAGACACCTGCTGTCCCTGTCCCTGTTCACCGATCAGTTTAAAATGGGTACTTGGGCGTTAGTTGACTGGTGTGGGTTGCATCATGGGACAAATTAGGTGTAGTAGTATGTCATTGATGTCAGCTAGGTCTGTATACCTTGTACATGTACTTGTAGTAAATAAAGATATTATTATTATTATTATTATTATTAACCGACAACTGAGCATACTCATAGTAATTGAAAGTACAGCATCTAAGAACTGTAGGCACAGGTACATATACGTATAATAATAATAATTAATAATAATAATAATAATAATAATCTTTATTTCTACATATACAGTGTATACAGGCATAGTGCAAATTACCTAGGATAACCAAAAAAAGTCTGACTTATTTTCATTAGGGTCCTTATAAAATCTTATTATTTAAACCTCAAAAGTTAAAAATACCTAAGTATCTGTGTGTGAAAATCAGTTACAATAAAAGGATATATACTAGGACTAAGATAAACCCAGTTATTTACACTAACATTAAAGAGAGAATCAGCTTACAATAACAGGTACACTGATGTTAGCTGTGCAAGACATAACTCTCCTCACTTTATATAGTTTCATGCAACTTATATTTATACAAAACGTAATGACAATGCGTGATACAGACCTAGAGAAATAAGCAAACTGTGTTGTGGTCGTGTTGTTGGGAGATTGTAGGGCCATCACTTCATCTGACGCCGTATTAAGCTATTTTTTTCTTATTGTTGGGCGTTTATAGGACCACTGAGAGTCACGCCGTATCGAGTCCTGCCTCCCAGTGACCGCCAGAAATGTGGCCCAAACCTAGGCTGGAGCTACTACTACTACTAATATTTCTGCAAGTACATGTACAAGGTAGACAGGCCTAGCTGACATCAGTGACATACTACTATATAGAAAGCCCCTTGTTATGCAGAGCATTTTTGTGGGGTTTTGCACACAAACAAGCAAGTCTTATAGTTAATTGTCCTGCTAAGGTAAGAGATTGATTGTCTCTCATTAAACTACACTATTTGCAGCACTGGTCTCTTGCAAAGACGCGGCGTGACCTGGTAACTGGTACACGCTGGTTTAACATCTGCTTGTAATTACTTGATGAGGAAGTAAACAAGATGCTTGCCCCTTCTGAGAGGGCTGGGCCCCTCAGAGCTGAAAAGGGCTGAAGGGGGCTGATACCCCGTCCTGGAGAAAATTTCTCCACAATTTCTGGCCAATTTAGTCAATTTTGTCCCAGGATGTGACCCACACCAGTCGACTAACGGCCTAGTGTCTAATAGACATGTGCCTAGGACAACATGGTGACTACCTAACAAACTGGTAACTAACTAACCTAGATACCTATTTTACTGATAGGTACCTGGGTGCCTTATGGAAACACGTCCTAATGTTTCCGGTTGAAAAGATGATTCGAGAAAGAGAACAAGTAAGCATGTTTATTTAGGTACAAGTACACATAAACACAGTTACACAAATTATCCTACATAATAACATATGTGTAAATTACCTAGGATAACCCAAAAAAAAGACATACCTAGGATAACTCCCCCAAAAATCAAAGTGACTTATTTCCATTGGGGCTCTTGGTGATTTAGTCTAAATATTTATAGTCTAAATCTGATGTGATCGACTGGTGTTTATTGTAAAAATAGAATATCAAGAAAATTACCTTATTTAATGAAAGATTTTTATTGAATTTTACATCTGTTCATAAGTATTTTAACATCTTTTGAAAAATAAACATTTAGAAAAGAAAAACAATAAGGTTTACCATAAAACAATCTCGTTTTCTTCTACACACCAACTAAAGAAAATGAAAAAAAAGTTTTATGGGTAACTTGCCAGTTTTTACAGCATGTCAAGAATAGGATAAGATAAGATAAGATTTCGTTCGGATTTTTAACCCCGGAGGGTTAGCCACCCAGGATAACCCAAGAAAGTCAGTGCGTCATCGAGGACTGTTTAACTTATTTCCATTGGGGTCCTTAATCTTGTCCCCCAGGATGCGACCCACACCAGTCGACTAACACCCAGGTACCTATTTGCTGCTAGGTGAACAGGACAACAGGTGTAAGGAAACGTGTCGAAATGTTTCCACCCGCCGGGAATCGAACCCGGGCCCTCCGTGTGTGAAGCGGGAGCTTTAGCCACCAGGCCACCGGGCCACAAATGAGCAGCTAGGTAAAAGTAAGTAAACAAACAAGTAGGTAAATGAGTATTTAAGCTATGGGAACATACCATATCAAAAACTTACAAGGTTCATGGGGGTACACAGATATTACGGGCACATAAATGCACCATATGTATATTTAACCAAGGATAACCCAATTAAATCAGACAATGCGACTTGCTTCCATCGAGGTCCGTGTTCAATGACATTTAGGAAGGCATGCATGCCATCAAACAAATTCAGAGAAATTAATAAAATTTTGTAGTATCTACAGTAGTTAGCCAGGTATTGGACACCTAATAATAATAATAATAATAATAATAATAATAATAATTAGTCTTTATTTTTACAAGTACATGTACAAGGTATACAGGCCTAGGTGACATTAATGACATACTACTGTACAGAAAGCCGCTTGCTATGCAGAGCATTTCGGGCAGATTAGGTAAATTTTGTCCCCAGGATGCGACCCACACTAGTCTACTAACACCCAGGTATATAAATCATATGGTGGATTGGGTTACTTTATCATGTTAAGGCCAGTCACAGTATTTAAGAATGGAACTCTCAGAGAATATCAAATGAATGAAGCTACGGTAAGGAAGGACAGTGATTACGTATCTCAAAATAAGTCACTGTCTGACTTTTTTGGGTTATCCTAGGTTCTCTACACATATGCTGCTATATATGATAATCTAAATAACTTTATTTGTGTATACCTGAATAAATTTACTTAGCACACTCAGCTCACACACTTGAAAATATTAGGACGTGTTTCCATAAGACACCTGCCGTCCCTGCTCACCCATCAGTAAAATAGGTACCTGGGTGCTAGTTGACTGGTGTGGGTCGCATCTTGGGACAAAACCGAACTAATTTGCCCGAAATGCTCTGCATAGTAAGTGGCTTTCTGTAAAGTAAAAGGACACAAGTGCAACTAATGTGACATTTATTGTGGCAACGTTTCGCTCTCCAGGAGCTTTATCAAGCCATTACCTAATGGCACTGATAAAATGGCTTGATAAAGCTCCTGGAGAGCGAAACGTTGCCACATTATTTATTATAATCAAGGGGGAAGCGCTAAACCCGGAGGATTATACAGCGCCTGGGGGGGGGATGTGGAAGGCATTCAGGCTTAATTCGGGGAACTGGAGCACAGATCCAATTCCCTAAATCAAGAGCCCCTCACCAACATCAAGGAACCTTCCTTGAGGGGAAACGTTGCCACAATAAATGTCACATTAGTTGCACTTGTGTCCTTTTACTTTACATATTGTCGGTAATTCTACCAACTTTATTACAAGTGGCTTTCTGTATAGTAGTATGTCATGGAAATCAAAGGACCCCAATGGAAATAAGCCACTGACTTTTTTTGGGTTATGTATGATAATAATCTATGTAACTGTATTTGTGTATACTTGAGTACACTTACATACTTAAGTTTTTACGTCAGATAGGCCTGTATACCTTGTACTTGTAGAAATAAAGATATTTTATATAATAATAACTGTTCGTGATTGTTGATTTGTATAACTGATGGTCTGCATATATACCTATGTAAATTGACAGGACACCGGATGTATACACAGGTTGACCCAAGTGTAGTCGATAGGGCTTAAAGATGAAGATTTTATTTCCTCGTAAGGTTACAATGTGTAATTACAATTTTGGTTTAATAAGTACATTAACCATTAACCAAAAAATAACTGACAGGGACAGCAATGAAGATAAGTCAGTAAGATAAGTACTTCCGTACTTATGTGCTTACATACTTATTTACCTCAATGGAAATAGGTCATACTGTTTGATTAGTGAATTATCCTAGGCTAAATGTACATCATGTACTTTTTATGTACCCAAACCTAAATAAAACTTAACGCAAATAAGTTGCACCGCTTGACTTTCTCTTGGGTTATCCTGGATGACTTAATCAACCCTTCACCCAGAACAAAATCGTAAGATTCATCCTGGGGCTGGGACCAAGAGAACATGTAGGCCAGGATGAATTACAGCAGTTGGATATGCTGAATGTTGAAGACAGAGTAAAACAACTGAAGCTAAATCATGTTCATAAAATTGCTCACAAACAGTGCCCAGAATATCTTGCTGTCAATTTTGTCAAGGTTGGGAACCAAAGCAATCATAGTACTAGGGGGAGAGAGCACAACTTTGTAGTACCCACACTCATTGGCCAGGCATCAAACACCTTTTATTATACAGCAATAAAGGAATGGAACAGACTGCCCGCACATGTCAAAGCCAGTCATAGCATGAACCAGTTCAAGAAGAGTGCCAAAAGGTGTCTGATGAATGTAGCTACAGAAAGGGAGGGGAATGATTTTCTATTTTTTAGCTAACATACGTGTAAATTTTACCTTATTCCTAGTAATGACCCTCGTATTGTAGATAGTCTTAATGACCCTCGTGTAGTAGATAGTCTTTTTAGTATGATAATAAGATGTTATCTTCATTGTAGAATAATAAGAAAATATTATAACCTTTATATTATAATAATAAGGTAAAAGGACCCCAATGGAAATAAGTCACTGTCTGACTTTTTTGGGTTATCCCAGGTTCTCTACACATATGCTGCTATGTATGATAATTCTATGTAACTGTATTTGTGTATACCTAAATAAACTTACTTACTTACTCTAAATGGATAATTTCCTTATTTAACTTCTCATTTTAATTTTACTCTGAAAATAAAATGCACGAAAAATGCCGGGAAGCAGAAGCCCGGCTAGCTCAGTCGGTAGAGCACGAGACTCTTAATCTCGGGGTCGTGGGTTCGAGCCCCACGTTGGGCGAGTGAAGTTTTCCTTTAGCTCATCAATTTGGAGGCTTTTTTCCCCCCATTTTTTAATAATTTCTATCCTATTCTGTTTTTGTGTTCCTGTTATATTGATAATATCAGACTTATTTTATTATTTTCATGAGATTTCCAATGTTAGACAGTTACGGTGTTATTGTTATGTTGTGGCTGTCGTGGACCTTAAGTAAGTTTATTCAGGTATACACAAATACAATTACATAGATTGTCATACATAGCAGCATATATGTAGAGAACCTATGATAACCCAAAAAAGTCAGAGTGACTTATTTCCACTGGGGTCCTTTAAGTAAGTTTATTCAGGTATAGGTACACATGAGTACAATTACATAAATTATTATACATAGCAGCATATGTATAGATAACCAAGGATAACCAGAAAAGTCAAAGTGACTTATTTCCATTCGAGTCCTTAAGTTATTTCCATTGAGGTCCTTGTTACTCAAATAAATACACTTATAGATGCAATATTATTCTTTTTTAACACATGTGCTTTAGATTTTATATCCCCACTAACACCCAGTGATAGCAGGCAGTGTCAATGAGTGAGTCATAACTCACAATCAAGGGTGATTTACCCATTACTGTCAACAATTGAAAAATCTGCGACGGCCCTCGGTCCCCATCGCCGCTATTGCTCCTCTCTTCCTTATTGCCCCACCTCATCATCCCTACCTTACCTTTTCTTCCCTACCTCCCCTCCCAGTGTCTCTTATGAAGGCCCTTCCCTCCTCTCCATAACCCCTATGACGCTTCTTTTGGCTCAGTACCAAGCTGTTGTAGCTTCCTTACCCTTTCCCCTCATTCTCTTCCTCGAGTAACGGAATAAGACAGGGAAAACATAGCAAGGACCCCAATGGAAATAAGTCACTGTCTGACTTTTTTTGGGTTATCCTGGGTTCTCTACACATATGCTGCTATGTATGATAATCTATGTAGCTGTATTTGTGTATACCTGAATAAACTTATTCTCCACTCATCACATTCGCTCTTCTCCCTTCCCCTCCTCCACTCTCCACATCCTCTCCCCTCTCAGCCTCCATTCCCTCACATCTGCCCTTCACCAAGTCCCCCTCACTACCTCCACTCCCCTCCCCTCTCTCACTCAGCCACCTAGATAGAATGAATGCCACCTGCAGACGTGATGGTTCAGTGCCAACCCGGGCGACACACAGTTGGCACCCTCATATATCAAATATGCCAAGATGTTAGAATTACCAAAGGGCCATTATTGAGAGAAAGACTACGGTTAACTTAGCCTCTAAATATTGTGTTGCGAGGGTTCCTTGGAGATATGATGGTTGAAGATAAACACACTTGGTTGGTAGATATCACTTGTATTGGCAGAGTTGTGACGGGAATATAACCCAGCCTACCTCGCCTATGCCTATACTGGAACTGAGAGAGGGGCAGAGCGTCTGACGCTCACATGTAGCATCACATGACGTCACATGCTAGCCCCTAGGCCTTGCAAGGGATCGTCTATATAAAATATATAGATGGTACTAACTACGATACTCAGAAACCATACCCCGGCCGGGATTGAACCCGCGGTCAGAGAGTCTCAAAACTCCAGACCGTCGCGTTAGCCACTAGACCAGCTAGCCACAATAAGATTCGTCCAACTAGGTATATTTCTACACCATAGGAAGGTTAGCACAGGCACCACTGTGACCACAAATGCAAGTTTTTACAGACGAATCTCCAGCTAGCGTGGCCGTGACGAACTCTAGCTCAAGTCCCCTCACTGCCGTCAACATGACTCACGAAATCGTAATGACACGATTACAAACCTTCCTATGGTGTAGAAATATACCTAGTTGGACGAATCTTATTGTGGCTAGCTGGTCTAGTGGCTAACGCGACGGTCTGGAGTTTTGAGACTCTCTGACCGCGGGTTCAATCCCGGCCGGGGTATGGTTTGTTTGTAATCGTGTCATTACGATACTCAGATATGCTGCACAACAAATACATGGGATCAGCAGCTATGCTGACAACTACGTCAGTATATACTTCCTCCCACGTTATATGAATTACACCATAGCTTTAACACAGAGTCTGAAGACTGATAACAAGACGTTTTCAGGAAGATAACATCTCTGCTTCCTGATGTTCGTGGACACATCAGCACGATAACTTGCTAATTAATAACCCTCGTGTAGTCGATAGGCTTTAAGACCCATTAATCACCCAACACCTATACAGGGCAAATTTAACATCACATAGTTAAGTTAGTAGCAGCTGCATTGTGAAAAATTTAACATCACGTGGAGAAACCACGGTACGGGTAGGACTTGAACTCGCGGCCAGGGAGTTGTGGATAAGCATCCAGTTAAATTGACTTCACAGTATATATTCACCGAGAGGTATATATTTCTCTCAGCGTATATACGCTGAAAATTTACTTTAATCCCTGTTTTAAAGATTACAGTATTGTCTGGTGGTGCAAAGGTTACATGCAGCCTAGTGTAGTCGATAGACTTGAAACCCCCTTAAACGAGCTACAGCGCATGTTACATACTGTAATATGCTCAACTCACTTAATTTCTTCGTATCAGATAGAGTGACATATTTGATCTCGGTCAACTAATGATTATTATAATCTAAATTATTCACCCAGTTCAATTATTTTATTAATATTGAGAAATTTTCTGCGCTGAAGGGTTATGTGTGCCGGCCAGGTAATAACTGCCATGATAACACGCAAGATTTGTCGAGTTATATTAAGATACACAATTAAGTCTTTAATATTATAAGTTCATACCAACAACACCCAGCTGTTGTTGCTGCTGTTAGTGCTGTTGTTGATGTTGATTTTGGTGCTGTTGTTGGGGCTAATGTTGATTCTGTTGTTGGGGTTTTTGATGTTGGTGCTGTTGTTGAGGCTGTTGCTGGGGTCGTTGATGTTGGTGCTGTTGTTGGGGCTGCTGTTGGGGCTGTTGTTGGCGCTGCTGTTAAAGCTATTGTTGCTATCGTTGACGTAATTCGGATACTGGGTGTTAAATTACGTTAATTTAGGATAATTAGCGTTAAAATTACCTCAGTTTAGGTCGAGTGAGGTCGGGAATGTTTGGGAGCAGAGCATTAAGAAATAGACGAACTGAAATGCGTCTTAAAAAGAACGCTGAAGCCAGATAACGGGTTATGTTAGAGGGAACCACGGAGCTAGTGACATGAGTGGAGGAGGGGGACATCGTCAGAGGACACTAGACAGCTAGTGTCATCAATAGAGGGGGAACATTATCGGAGAAAGCTAGGCAGTTAGTGACATCAATGGAGGGGACATCATCATCAGAGGAGGCAACACAGCTAGTGACATCGTTGGAGGGGTGACGCCAATAAAAACAGCCACACAATTAGTGACATCAGCGGAAATATGTACTCACCTATTTGTATTCCTTTATTTGTGGTTACAGGGATATATACACAGCTCATGGCCCCGCCTCCTCGCTGGTCGCTACTAAGTCCACTCTTTCCTGTTCCAAGAGCTTTGTCATGTGCGTACTCACTTAATTGTGGTTGCAGGGGTCGATCCATAGCTCCTGGCCCCGTGTGTGTGTGTGATATCATTAAAGAGTAATTTGTTACCTTAATAAACATATCAGAATTTGTTACCTTAATTTGTGAAAGACTGGAAGTTCAATTTCCCTTCCTGGGACTGAGCCCCTGATCTCCATGACACCAGCCACGACTATGATCCACCTTCAGACAAACGTAAACTGGGTGTGCAGCTCAGCACGCTGGTCAGACACATAATCTCGAGACGATCCTAAGGTTCGCAACGACTGGTGCCTTGAGACAGGGGAGAGGATGGGGGGGAAGGGTAAACACAATGAGAAAGTTAATGCACTTAACATCGCTAGGAAAGAAGAGGAACAGGGGGAGAGATATAATCAGGACATACAAAATAGTCAGGGAATTAGAGTGAATAGGAACAGGGTGTTTGACACGAGAGAATTATTATTATTATAATCAAGGGGAAGCGCTAAACCCGGAGGATTATACAGCGCCTGGGGGGGGGATGTGGAAGGCATTCAGGCTTAATTCGGGGAACTGGAGCACAGATCCAATTCCCTAAATCAAGAGCCCCTCACCAACATCAAGGAACCTTCCTTGAGGGGGACACGAGAGAAGAAGCCACAGTGAGACTAGAAAGCACTGTTTTCAGTAAGAACTCACTAGATGAAGAAGTAGTTAATTAAGGCAAACACGATACATACTGCAGTTTCAAGACTAAGAACGATCAAGTCTTAGAGGCTGGAAGTCAGAAAAGGCGGTCGATACAAGAGGCGTTGATGGGAGCTGTGACCCAACCCTCGCAAACACAACTAGATGAATGCACACACACACACACACACACACACACACACACACACACACACACACACACACACACACACACACACACACTGGATTCAGTCATTTACACCTTAAGCTTTCCCCTTCTCAGCCTCTCGTGTATCATGCAGTATTTACCTGCTCCCCTCGTCATGTAATGAGCAAATTGCTCTGGTGACGTCAGCAAGGTTGTTTCCCCTCCCTCTTCCTTCCTCCCTCCCAGAATAACACACAAACAAGGTCACTGATTTTATTCCACACTTTACACATGCACATACAAACACACACACATACACACACACACACACACACACACACACACACACACACACACACACACACACACACACACACACACACACACACACAACAACAAAGTGCAAGGAGGCAGAGGAAAGTTTTGTTCCCAAGGGAAACAGAAATAATAGGAAGACCAAGACGAGTCCTTGGTTTACCCGAAGGTGTAGGGAGGCAAAAGCTAAGTGCAACAGAGAATGGAAAAGGTACAGGAGGCATAGGACCCAGGAAAACAAGGAGATTAGTAGAAGAGCCAGAAACGAGTATGCGCAGATAAGGAGGGAGGCCCAGAGACAGTATGAAAACGACATAGCATCGAAAGTCAAATCTGACCCGAAACTGCTGTATAGCCACATTAGGAAGAAGACAACAGTCAAGGACCAGGTGATAAGGCTGAGGAAAGAAGGCGGGGAACTCACAAGAAACGATCAAGAGGTATGTGAGGAGCTCAACACGAGATTTAAGGAAGTATTTACAGTAGAGACAGGAAGGACTCTGGGGGGACAGACCAGATGGGGACACCAACAAGGAATACACCAACAAGTGTTGGACGACATACATACAGATGAGGAGGAGGTGAAGAAACTGCTAAGGGACATCGATACCTCAAAGGCAATGGGACCGGACAACATCTCTCCATGGGTCCTTAGAGAGGGAGCAGATATGTTGTGCGTACCACTTACCACAATCTTCAACACATCCCTGGAAACTGGGCAACTACCTGAGGTATGGAAGACAGCAAATGTAGTTCCCATTTTCAAAAAAGGAGACAGAAAAGAGGCACTAAACTATAGACCTGTGTCATTGACGTGTATAGTATGCAAAATTATGGAGAAGATTATCAGGAGGAGAGTGGTGGAGCACCTGGAACGGAACAGGAGTATAAATGCCAACCAGCACGGATTCACGGAAGGCAAATCCTGTGTCACAAACCTTCTGGAGTTTTATGATAAAATAACAGAAGTAAGACAAGAGAGAGAGGGGTGGGTTGATTGCATCTTCTTGGACTGCAAGAAGGCCTTTGACACAGTTCCTCACAAGAGATTAGTGCAGAAGCTAGAGCATCAGGCGCATATAACAGGAAGGGCACTGCAATGGATCAGAGAATACCTGACAGGGAGGCAACAACGAGTCATGGTACGTAATGATGTATCACAGTGGGCACCTGTGACGAGCGGGGTCCCACAGGGGTCGGTCCTAGGACCAGTGCTATTTTTGGTATATGTGAACGACATGACGGAAGGGTTAGACTCAGAAGTGTCCCTGTTTGCAGATGATGTGAAGTTAATGAGGAGAATTAAATCTGATGAGGACCAGGCAGGACTTCAAAGAGACCTGGACAGACTGGACACCTGGTCCAGCAAATGGCTTCTCGAATTTAATCCTGCCAAATGCAAAGTCATGAAGATAGGGGAAGGGCACAGAAGACCACAGACAGAGTATAGGCTAGGTGGCCAAAGACTGCAAACCTCACTCAAGGAGAAAGATCTTGGGGTGAGTATAACACCGAGCATGTCTCCGGAAGCACACATCAATCAGATAACTGCTGCAGCATATGGGCGCCTGGCAAACCTGAGAACAGCATTCCGACACCTTAGTAAGGAATCATTCAAGACACTGTACACCGTGTATGTCAGGCCCATACTGGAGTATGCAGCACCTGTTTGGAACCCGCACTTGATAAAGCACGTCAAGAAACTAGAGAAAGTACAAAGGTTTGCAACAAGGTTAGTTCCAGAGCTAAGGGGAATGTCCTATGAAGAAAGATTAAGGGAAATCGGCCTGACGACACTGGAGGACAGGAGGGTCAGGGGAGACATGATAACGACATATAAAATACTGCGTGGAATAGACAAGGTGGATAAGGACAGGATGTTCCAGGGAGGGGACACAGAAACAAGAGGCCACAATTGGAAGTTGAAGACACAAATGAGTCAGAGAGATAGTAGGAAGTATTTCTTCAGTCATAGAGTTGTAAGGCAGTGGAATAGCCTAGAAAATGACGTAGTGGAGGCAGGAACCATACACAGTTTTAAGACGAGGTTTGATAAAGCTCATGGAGCGGGGAGAGAGAGGGTCTAGTAGCAACCGGTGAAGAGGCGGGGCCAGGAGCTAGGACTCGACCCCTGCAACCACAAATAGGTGAGTACACACACACACACACACACACACACACACACAACGATTACGGCAGCGGTGCTGTATGTTGATCTCCCGTGCTATAAAGTTGACCTAGTCTGTGTTGTTATGGCAGTCCTGGCTGGACTGCAGGAAGCACTCTAACCTCAGCTATCTGGCCAAGTCTTTGCGAGAGGTTAGGTGAGTTGACTTGCTTCACCTGCGCCTCCAGAATACCTCTTTTTCAAACCCATCGACAAATGAAGTTGTACATGGGGAAGAATTAACTGTTTTGACTATTCAATTCAGCATGTTCAATGACCTGCGGCATCTGGAATTTGAGCAAGATGTTGTGGAGTTTCTCCCTCATGACCCATAGTTAGTGGGGAAATTTTCGTCCTGATAGGAAGTGGCTTGCCTCTGGCTGTCTTCAAGAGGGAACTCGACAAATCAGTTCCTGATCAGCCGGTCTGTAGTGTGTAGGTCTGACTACGGGCTGCGGATACCAACAGCCTGATCGATCAGGTCAACAACCAGGAGGCCTAGTCTGGGACAGGGCAACGAAAGCAGTGCGGTAGCAGTGCCTTTCATACGTGGATGCCGTGTCCCAGTATCTTCAACGATGATCTATCCAGACTCTTGGCCAACAAGAAGTTGTTGGTATACTGAGTCCTGAGTCCTGCGGCCTCTAGAGTATGTGACCGCTGGAGTAGCCTCTAGCACAGTCTGGTAATTGCAGTATTATTTTGTCCAGCGGCCTTTGGAGTAATGAGTGAAGCAACAGGACTAAGAGTGTCTGACTCCCAAGCGGTCTAGACCCTTCAAACCGGTCCATCTGCTTTCTGTCCCGACTTCGGTCCTGGTTGCTTAACCCATCGATTAGCCTTATTGAGCACTGCAGTTTCTAATGCTGCCTCTGCTGTATCTCACCTATCGTGTAATCCAGCCGCTGCGGCTGCCTTTTGGGTCTAAGGGACCACCAGCCTGTTGCTCTCTCTCTCTCTCTCTCTCTCTCTCTCTCTCTCTCTCTCTCTCTCTCTCTCTCTCTCTCTCTCTCTCTCTCTCTCTCTCTCTCTCTTAAAAAAAGGCATAAACACCCATTCTGAATTCAACTACACCAAAATTCGAATTAAAATGATCACAAACTACAACAGCTCCATTATGTGTTAATTAAGCAACTCCCCTTTTTTTGTGCAATATGGAAGTTTTATTCTGCATTACTCTTGCATTGCACAAGTGTTACACTTGCACACCTGGCGTTGTCTGGGCGAGAGGTCACAATGTACACGATGCAACACGCTGGATACTGATATAGTAGCGCTGCTGAAGACAGAAGCCTAGAACAAGTCTTTGCTGGGACTACGTTTCGCTCTGAGTGCTCTAAGCTCTCCAAGATGAAGAATGTGCAACAAATGCACAATAAAGATACATAGATGCTGCTATGTGTCTAATTCTTCAGCAGGATATTGACTCCCGTTTTGTCCTGTGATTAAGTAACTAAGACATGTTGAAACAACTTCTGGCTCACCAGAGCCAGGTTATAGCATCCCTATTCAAATTCAAATTCAAAGTTTATTCTCTATAAAGATTACAATGTTGAATTTACAGAATTTGGTTGTTGTGTGGTTTACATGTAGTTAAATAATGATTACAGAGTGTACCACTAGAACGCCTAGCATGGCTAGGCATTTCGGGCAGACTTAGTTTAATTCTTTATTTTAAAATATTACAAATTATGAGGTTAGTTGGTATTATGGCTAAGTGACTAAATACTAGTTTGTGAGTTTAGCAATGTGAATGCTTTTGTTTTGGCACAGTATATAGTTTCAGTATTGGAGTATCATAGGATTCATTATTTTAAGATTGAGATTAATATTTCTGTTTATGGTCAAATGGGTGAGTGAGTGTAAGTGTGAACCACCAGGTGGTATTCGTGTAGATAGTTGATGGGGTGTATCAGGGAGATAAGATGTTTTCTAATGGTAGTTTTGAAGGTGATGAATGTGTCTGCAGTTCTAGAGTTCTCAGGTAGGGTGTTCCAGATTTTAGGGCCTTTGACATACATTGAATTTTTGTAAAGGTTTAGTCGGACACGGGTAATGTCGTAGAGATGTTTGTGTCTGGTGTTATGTCTGTGGGTTCTGTCACAACTATCAAGAAAGCGTTTTAGGTCAAGGTTGATATTGGAGTTTAAGGTCCTGTAGATGTAGATTGCACAGTAGTAAGTGTGGATGTACTGAACAGGGAGTAAGTTTAGATCTATGAAGAGGGGGGGGGGTGTGTTGACAGGGATGGGATTTAGTGATTATTCTTACTGCAGCTTTTTGTTGGGTTATTATTGGCTTTAGGTGTGTTGCTGCAGTTGATCCCCAAGCACAAATAGCATAGGTGAGGTATGGATAAATAAGTGAGTGGTATAGTGTGAGAAGGGCATTTTGCGGCACGTAGTATCGTATCTTGGAGAGGATCCCAACTGTTTTGGATACTTTTTTGGTTATGTGTTGGATATGGGTGCTGAAATTCAGGTTGTTGTCTAGGTATAGGCCTAGGAATTTGCCCTCATTATGTCTGGTAATTAGAGTGTTGTCGATCTTAATGTTAATTTGTGCATCTCCTGCTCTGCTACCAAACATAATATAGTAGGTTTTGTCAGTGTTAAGCGTAAGTTTATTGGCTGTCATCCAAGTCGATATTTTGATCAGCTCCTCATTAACAATGGTGTTGAGGGTGGCAAGATTAGGGTGAGAGATGACGTAAGTCGTGTCGTCAGCAAAGAGAATGGGTTTCAGGTGTTGGGATACGTTTGGAAGATCATTGATGTATATGAGGAAGAGCAGGGGACCAAGGACACTTCCCTGCGGAACTCCAGTATCAAGTGGCCGTGTTGTTGATGCTGTGTCTTTAATGGTAACATACTGATACCTATTAGTAAGGTAAGATTTGAAATAAGCAAGCGCATGGCCTCTTATACCGTAATGGTCAAGTTTGTGGAGTAGGATGTCGTGGTCTACTGTGTCAAAAGCTTTTCTTAGGTCAATAAAAATTCCTAGTGGATATTCCTTATTTTCCAATGCTGTGTAAAGCAGATCTAGCATTTTTATGATTGCATCATTAGTGCTTTTATTTTTCCTAAATCCAAATTGGCCGGGGTTGAGTATGTTTTGTGCTGTTATAAATGAATATAGTCTCCTGTGCACGAGTTTCTCAAAGATTTTGGATAGCAATGGTAAGTTTGATATTGGCCTATAGTTGTTTAAGTCTGTAGGGTCACCACCTTTATGTATTGGTGTAACCCTTGCCATCTTGAGTAGTTTCGGGAAGGTGCTAGTTTCTAGTGACTTGTTAAAAAGTAATGAAATAGCATGCGAAAGGATATGGGCCACTCGCTTGTACAGTAATGGTGGAACATTAGACAGATTCCCTGAGTTGTTTTTAAGTGACTTTATAATCTCGGTGACTTCCGAGGGCTCAGTTGGTGCAAGATAGAAGGAATTTGGGAAATTCCCATCTAGGTAGTCCCTGGCATGGGCATTGGTATGTGGGATTTTATTGGCGAGATTAGATCCTATGGTTGAGAAGAAGTCGTTTATCTTGTTAGCTGTGTCAGTGGGATGTAGTGGTGTTTCATTAGGTTTAGTTAGGACAATATTCTTGTTTTTTTTTCAGTTTGTGGGTCCCTAGAATCTGAGAGAGTGTTTTCCAGGTCTTTTTTATATCTCCTCTTGTGTCAGTGAATCTACTGGAGTAGTATAGTTGTTTGGCTTTCTTTATTACTTTGGTGAGAACTGATGAATAGTGTTTAGGAATATCTTTGTGTATTAAGCCCTGTCTATATTGCTTTTTATATTGGTGTTTCTTGTCAATGGATTTCAGAATGGTGCTGGTTAGCCATGGGCAACCAAGCCGTTTGTTTGTGATCTGTTTCGTTTTTATAGGACAATGTTTGTTGTATAGTCTAAGTAATTTGTTAAGAAAAATGTCTGTCCAGTCATCAATACCATTGGCCTTGGAGAATTCTGTAGGCCAGTCAACAATCTCTAGGTCAGCTGTGAACTTCCTTACTGAGGCCTCGTCATGGAGTCTAAATGAGACTTTGTTGTATTCAAGTGGTGGTTTATTAATGTTTGTCAGGAGGAAGGTAGGGTAGCGGTCTGTAGTGCTATCTGTGATTATCCTTGATTTAAGGGGGGCTAGTATATTGGTCCATATGTGGTCTATTATGGTTGCACTTGTCTCAGTGAGCCTGGTTGGTTTAGTTATTGTTGGTATGAGAAGTGTGTTGTTCATATTGTTGATGAAATCAGTTACAGGCTGATCATCTAGTAAGCCAAGGTTGATGTTGAAGTCTCCAGCTAAGAGAAGGTGGTGCTTATTCATTTGTCTGTTTGTTATTAGTGCCTTTAATTTCTCACTGAAATTTGGGATGTTTGTGTGAGGTATCCGGTAAATGGCACCGATTGTTATAGGTGTCTTAAGGTTTTTTACAGTAAAATTAGCAAAAATGTATTCCCCATATTCATCACTAAAGCAAGTGGTGCTAATACAAGATAATTGGTTAGAGTAATAGATTGCAATACCACCCCCAACTTGGTTTGGTCTGCAGTTGCGAATTGCTGTGTATCCTGGTAGAGGGTAGATATCCATTGTGTCCTGCTTAAGCCAGGTCTCAGTAAGAATAATGCAGGAGAAGGGTGTCTTTAGTGATTCAAGGAGTGCCAGGAGGTCATCATAGTGCTTGCTTAATGACCTGATGTTGTAGTTAAGTACTGATAGACTTTTAGCATTGTTTAGGATAGTGCTGGCTTGTGATGCTGTGTAATAAAGGCAGTTACTTTCCAATAGGTTAGGGTTAAGATACTGATTTTCATCAGCAAGTGGGATGACTTAAGCGCTACAGCCGTTGCTAACCATTGCGAGCACTGGATAGCAGCTGGTCGACACTGTCAGCAGCGCATGGAGTGAATTGACGGGATATAGGACAAACGCATCGCATTTGTAGCCGGCTGTCTAATTATTCAGAGACCTTGATAGGCTGGCGTAGTGGCCGGGGACGTGGAAAATGAGTTTAAATGTTAATAAATACAAAGTAATGCATTCTGCGAGCAACCTGGCGAAATATGAACAGGTAAGGCACTGTAACACATTAGCGAGGCAGACGAAGGGAATGGCTGTGGAATAAGTCATTAACAGTGAAATACAAAGGAGTACCATCGACAACACTACTGGATACAAGACCAAACCGCAGAACAAGTTTCTGTTAAGGGGCGAACTTGTTATGGTATTGGGCTAAAAAAAATAAAAGTGTATTTATCGTATTTGACCAGAAGTATGGGTGCAGCGATATACTGGACTAACAGAACGAGCAGTTCACTAGCAGCGTTGTAGTCATAGTCCGGGTAAGTTTTGTAGAATATATCCAGTCACCAATCACCTAAGACGCGTCGGTGGCTTAACCCACCAGCACTGTAACAAATCGCAAGCCTGGGAGTGGGACTTTAATATATTTTTTTTTGCCAGTTAAAGAACCATGGCAACTTTTCACCCTGTTCAGAGCTTTATTAAATCTGTCGCAATCAACGCGTGTTCTCCACCTGTTTCTTTTCTTCAGACGATGAAATAAAGTAGGTAAAACGATATCTGTTGATGAATAGTACACATGTACAATACCGCAGTAAGTCTTTTATGTAGACGTTTCATCAACCAGTGTACCTGGAGTATACCTGGAGAGAGTTTCGGGGGTCAACGCCCCCACGGCCCGGTGGCTTTATCGGTTCAATACAGAGATGATGTAGACAGTGGAAGATGAGGTAATCACTTCTTCAGCCTTCATAGGTGTTCAGTTGCTTAGTTTTGATCAATCTGAAGCAGCGACAGGAGGATGGTCGCTTACATACGGGAGCCAAAACAAGTGCAGCAGTTGCAGGCACCGTCACAGGTGGCTCCGGTATACAAATGTCCATTTTATGCTTCGGATTGACCGCGGCTGAACACAGTCTATCAACGCATGATTACTTTTTTTTGTCTCCAGTTTTAGCACCTTCAAGGCTGAAGGACTGATTACCTTATCTTCCACTGACTCCAACATCTCTGTATTGAACTGAAAAAGTCACTATTTGACGAAATATTTGCCTAATAGAAATACCCAGGTATTGTACATGTGAACCATACCACGGGTGGGGATAGAACCTGCGATCAGAGAGTCTCAAAACTCCAGACCGTCGCGTTAGCCACTGGGCCAGCTAGCCACAGTCAGATTAATCCAACTAGGTATATTTCTACACCATAGGAAGGTTAGCACAGGCACCACTGTGACCACAAATGCAAGTTTTTACAGACGAATCTCCAGCTAGTGTGGCCGTGACGAACTCTAGCTCAAGTCCCCTCACAGCCGTCAACATGACTCACGAAATCGTAATGACACGATTGCAAACAAACCATACCACGGGCGGGGATAGATCTGCGACGGTCTGGAGTTTTGAGACTGATCGCGGGTTCTATCCCCACCCGTGGTATGGTTTGTTTGCAATCGTGTCATTACGATTTCGTGAGTCATATTGTACATGTGTTTTCTTCATCATCTTGTCGGTACTGATATATCTAGCTACGAGAGGTAACACAAACAAAACTCTAAGTTTAATAGCTAGAAATTTCGAATATTAACAGACTTTCTATCTAGTTTTGATATCTCATCTTACATATACGACGAAGGTAAACTAGAGAGGGTACACAGAAGGGCAACAGAAATCTTATTTTAATTTAGAAGGGCTCAAGTCGCTGTTTCTCTTCTCAAGAAACGGAGACTGTGAGGGGATCTCATTCCATCCTTCGGGAGCTCGTGTTACTCTCCGCTCCCTGTTGCGCTTTGTTGCTTGTAATAGTACAGATCATACTACTGACCACCTGCCTGATAACTTCCCACTCGTAGAAACAAATGTTTATCTCAGGGACAGTCAGCTTCGTTGGCTCTTGAAAAACTGCCAAAACACTTCGAAAAGCAATACAGAAACACAACAAAGCTGACACGTTCCAACACATGACCTCCATTTCATCCCTCGGGCTCGGCCTAGACCAGCCTGCTATGTTTTGTTGTATCGCGTTGCATATGACGTAGAAATTTTAATTTGTTGTAAGGGTTTAAGCCTAAATTTTCACCTTTGCGTTTTTCTATAGACTTGATTGTCAATGCTATTTGTATGGTTAGACGTTCTGTTAGACGTTCTGTTAGACGTTCTGTTAGGCGTTCTGTTAGGCATTCTGTTGTCAAACAACATGGTGTAGGGCGGTCATCTTGCGTTAACTCTACCTTCTCGTAAGTATTATTAGTTCCTTAGCCAACTCGCAGCTGCAACAAGTTCTCAAAACAGAGAATAGAGAACTCAAGAAAAATAATGAGACGACAGTTGTGGTCCAGAGATGGCTGAAACTCTACCACGGATGCTTGCTGCTTACCACTGAATGCTAAGATGTTAGGCGGGATAACAGCTCTTGATCCAACCCACCTAGCACTCTTAACTTTATGAATCAAAACAAATCAAATCAGATCAAATCAAGTTTCTCTATAAAGATTACAATGCGGGGTTTACATATTATCGGATATTGTGTGATTTACATATTATAAAATACTAATTACAGAAGGGGCCACTATCACACGTAGCATGACTAGGCATTTCGGGCAGGCTAAGATTAATTCAAAATATATTGGTACAGATTATGGAGCATATTGGTATTAAGACTAAGGAACTGCATTACAGTTCGTAAATTTAGCAATGTGAATGGTTTTGTTTTGGTACAATACATAGTTTATATACTGGAGTATCACAGGCAAACTTATGACTAGTTAAGATTCATTAGATAATAGTTGTATTGCGTATTTCTACGTTTATAGTCAATTGGGTGAGTGTAGGTGCGAATTGTGGTGAATCACAGATATCGAGGGGAAGTCTGGGTTGTTTGTTATGTGTTTATGATGCAAGAGAATAGGCGGTTTTTATGTAGTTATCTGACGGTGGGGTGTGTCAGGGAAATAAGATTTTTTCTAACGGTAGTTTTGAAAGTGATGAATGTGTCTGCAGTTCTAGAGAAATGAGCTGAGCATTGTAGGAGTTTTCTCGGAGTCCACCACCACGAACATCATACCACCACCACCACCACCACCACCACCACCACCACCACCACCACCACCACCACCACCACCAGAGGCGAAGCGTCCAGTGATCAATGTTACCGTGCAGAATGCTTCACTTGAGTTTAATAAGGGTAGCGTGTTGATTAAGGACCCCCTCCCTTCCCTCCCACCATCACCCACCCACCCGCAGGGCCGGCTACTGTGTATGTGTGTGTATGTGTGTGGGGGGAGACGCTGTCTTGCTGGCTCACCCCCTCTCTGTATTAATATACACACTATCACCACCTCCCTCTCTCTCCCTCACTCGCTCCTACCCTCACTCCCTTACTCCCACCCTCCGTCTCTCCCCCCTACGTCGTGTATTTATGTGTAAGCACACTGCTGTGGTCGCACCGTGCATGGTCCACACAGCTAATGATATATAAACATCAAGTAGGCGACACTTGGTATGCGCATCGTGATGGGTTCAAGTAGGCAGGGCACGGCAGGGCAGGGTAAGGCAGACAGGCAAGAAAAGCAAGAGAAAGGAAGGGCAGAGTGCAGGACAAGGCGTGGCAGGGTAAGGAAAGGCAAGGAGAGGCAGGGCAGAGCTGAGCAGGGCAAGTACCCCCATGTGTTAAGAACTACTGAACGTTAATCTGTTTTCCAGTCTGGGTTTTATTATTATTATGGTGGTATGTACACACACACACACACACTCGGGTCTGGGCAAATAAATTTGCAGTGCCAAGAGCTGTGAATCGACCCCTGCAACCACAGATAGGTGAGTGCACATACACAGAAAATAGGCCAAGTTTCTATTGACATGAACGTTTGACACAAGGAAATGATTGCCTCTATTTTCCTGTTTGCGAATAAGAATAAAAAATGGAAGACATGAAAAAAAAGCGGCAAAAGAACCAGATAACACGCAGAGATAATCAGTCAAACGATTACTGCAATTTAATCCCAGCAAGTACAAAGTTATGTATATCGGAGAAGGAGAAAGAAGACTAGTGACGGAGTAGAAACTGCTGTCAAAAAAGTCTTCAGATCTCCACCCACCCTTGTGGTAAGCGTAGTATTGTGCGTGTCACAATACTACGCTTTGATTAAGGTCGCAGGACCGAAACGTTTTCCAGTAAATATGTCCTAGTGTTTACTCACGTGTCCTTTACCAATTTGTGGGTCTCTATTACCAGCGTTTATACCGTGTGAAGAGAGTAGTGTCAGAGTCATGTGCTTATCTAAGAAATATAAGAATGGTTTCCAAGAACATCAAAAAAAAAAAAAAAAAAAAAGAGAATCTTTTAAGTTCTAGGCGACGCTTGTCAGATCAACAAGAGAGTTGATGATGTGCAGCAGTTGGGTATCGTTATTGTTGAAACGTTTCGCTTACACAGTAGGCTTCTTCAGTCAAATACAGAGGCAATAGGTGTGGCAATGAAATGTAGATGATGTAATCAATCCCTCAACCTTGGAGAAGAGTTCACTCTTCTCCAAGCTGAGGGACTGACCATCTCAAATATTATTTCTCCAAGTGTGATGAATGGTTTGAAAAACCGACAAGTTGAAGATTGAGACACTTATGCAGCATATGGGAATCTTTATTCAGGAAACGTTTCGCCACTGTGTGGCGAAACGTTTCCTGAATAAAGATTCCCATATGCTGCATAAGTGTCTCAATATTTCTCCAAGGTTGAGGGACTGATTACATTTCACTACTACTCCTGCTGCCTCTGTAATTGACTGAAGAAGTCTACTGTGTAGGCGAAACGTTTCAACAATAAAGATACCCAACTGTTGCACATGTCTTACTCATCAGAAGTGAAACTAGTGACATGATAACAACGTAGACGATCAACGAACTTGAGAGAGCAGACAGGGACTGACTGAGAGACGGGTATCGTCATCAAGGTGATAAATCGCACGTCTGTTAAGAAGCGCTTCTTTACCCTCAGGGAGATGAACAAGAGGAATGACTTAACACCAGAAGCTAGTGGAAGCAAACTGGCTCTAGTCTCCTAGCTGTATGATTAGTACATGAGTGGGTGTGAGTTGAACCTGACTTGCATGGTGGTCCAGCACGCCTACTGCAGTGTTCTAATATTTTTTATGTTCAAATATTCTTGTTTTTGCCATGGGTTTGAGCTCTACGTGGAAGGCTCCAACAGTCTGATCGATCAGGCCAGCAACCGGGCCACGGGGGCGGTGACTCCCTTACAGGTAACATAAGAACATAAGAACATAAGAACGAAGGAACACTGCAGAAGGCCTACTGGCCCATGCGAGGCAGGTCCAAGTCCCTACCGGCTTAAGCCAATGCACCCAACCTAGTCAGGTCAGGTCACATTGACTCAAGGGAGGAACACGGCAACCGACCCGTTAGCACAAGCTATCAGGTCTAACTCACACCCACCCACATCTACTCATGTATTTATCCAACCTATTTTTAAAGCTACACAACGTTCTGGCCTCTATAACGGTACTTGGGAGTTTGTTCCACTCATCCACAACTCTATTACCAAACCAGTACTTTCCTATATCCCTCCTGAATCTGAATTTTTCCAACTTAAAACCATTGCTGCGAGTCCTGTCTAGGCTAGATATTATCAGCACACTATTTACATCCCCTTTATTTATTCCTGTCTTCCACTTATAAACCTCAATCATATCCCCCCTAATTCTACGTCTTTCTAGAGAGTGCAGTTTCAGGGCCCTTAGTCTATCCTCATAGGGAAGGTTTCTGATACATGGGATCATCTTTGTCATCCTCCTTTGTACATTTTCCAGAGAATTTATATCCATTCTGTAATACGGTGACCAAAACTGTGCAGCATAATCTAAATGAGGCCTAACCAAGGATGTATAGAGTTGGTCCTGTTAGTAATCTCAAGGAGAGGTACGACGGGACCTACCAGACATAAGCACCTAAGAAAGGAGCTTGCAGCAGGCCTACTGGTCTAATTCTTAGGAAGTTAAGAAACGGAGCCAGGAGCTGAGACTCGATCCCCTCCCCCTACAAATAGGTGAGTACAAGCAGGTAAATACATGGGCAGCAGCCCGTGGGGTCCCTCAGGGCGTAGCAGCTGCTAGCATGGGTCGACTCCCAACACCATCCATTCCCTCCCCTCTCCCCAAATATCCCCATCACCACCCACTCCCGTCGTTCCCAAACCACTCCCGCCAAACCCCACCCACCCACAACCCAACAACAAACCAATCCCATCCCATCCCTTCTCCCCTCTCACTCCCATTTCCCCCCTACTTCTCCCATAACAACAGCAGTAGCAACAGCGGTAGCAGTAGTATCAGAAGAAATAACAACAAAAGTAGCAGCAGCAGCAGCAACGGAAGAAACAGCAACAACAATAACAACAGCAGCAGACAGTAGTAGCAACAGCAGTAGCAGCAGCATTAGCAACAACAGTAGCAGCAACAGAATGCCAGGTTATAATTCAACACAAGAATGGCAGGTTATCATGCAACACAAAAATGCCAGGATATCATGCAACACAAGAATGCTAGGGTATCATGCAACACAAGAATGCCAGGTTATCATGCAACACAAGAACGCCAGGATATTATACAATACAAGAATGCCAGGGTATTATGCAACACAAGAATGCCAGGTTAAACAACACAAGAATGCCAGGTTATACAACACAAGAATGCCAGGTTATCATGCAACACAAGAATGCCAGGTTATCATGCAGAATCATGCAGAGCGGTGTACCAGGCGCCCCCCAATGAGAGAGTAGGAACGGTCCTTAAGTGGATTTAGGCACCTGGCACTTTCACACACGCACACGCGCTGCACGCACACCTGTGCACGCACAAGGGTACATACACAGGTATCCTCGTGACCCCTGCCCCCCCCCTTCCCCACATATAAACAGACACAAAGGGAACAGAGACATAGAACAGGTCAGGCGTCTAACAGATCTAAGGCTAGCTTTCAGAAATTTAAGGAGTCATGAAGAACACTGTATTGGAGCACACAGCACCAGTGTGGATGCCATATTTGGTCAAGCACCTCAAAAAATTTGAGAAAGTGTAGAGGTTTGCAGCGAGACTAGTCCCGAAGGCAAAGGGTATGTGCTATTAGGAGAGGTTAAGAGAACTCAGTCTGATGACAGTAGAGGAAAGGACTAGGTGTGTTATGATAAAAACGTACAAAATACTGAGAAATAAATGATAGGGTAGGCAGGAACAGATTGTTTCAGAGGCGGAAAATAGGAACACGAGGGCACAACTGGAAGTTGAAAACACAGATG
The DNA here is from genome assembly GCF_038502225.1 of Cherax quadricarinatus. Lineage (NCBI taxonomy): Eukaryota > Metazoa > Arthropoda > Malacostraca > Decapoda > Parastacidae > Cherax > Cherax quadricarinatus. Next base: position 11,057,847 of record NC_091301.1, read on the forward strand.
AGTACAGGAATGTTAGGAAGTATTTCTTCAGAGTTACAGTAAACAGGAGGTGGGATGACTGGCCAGTGAAGTGGTAGAGGTAGGATCCATACATAGTTTTAAGAAAGAGCACGATAAGGCTCTGGAAACCAGGAGTAGACCCACTAGCGGCCAGCGAAGAGGCGGGGGCCAGGAGCTGAGATTCGACCCCTGCAACCAACTATAGATGAGTACATATAGGTGAAACACACACACACACACACCAGACGTAGCCAACATTGCTCAGGTCGATTCTCGACATACCAAAAATAACTCTGCTTATTTTAAGGTGACACGGGGCTGGGGAGTCGGTCAGAGGGCATCACCTTCTGCTACAACACTTGAAGCAACGCCTCCCACGACCTTCACTTCTAATATGCCCCCGAGAGAGAGGCACATACAAAAAAAAAAAAGTTTGGCCAACATTCGTGGAATTTCGCGGCCATGCTTGTGATGTTGATCATTCCAAGAAAGGTTTACTGGCTTGACTCTTGCTCCATAGGGACCAGCCTTTGTCTGTGCATGCCCAGCCCTGATGACTGTACCCCAGTAGTACCCGAGGGCAGGAGAAGGCAAGAGGAGGGGTTGAAATTAATCCTTTACGGTATGAAAAAAAATAACAATACTGCTCCCTGCCGCCGTACGACAACCTGGGCAGCTGGTGCTGCTGTTGTTGTTGTAGTGTGGGGGGGGGAGTGTTTGGGAGGGCGGACGTACGATTATTGCACGCCCCTCCCCCGCACTAAAAGCATGATGGGTTACACCCTTTCGTTAAGGGGGGAGGGGAAGAAGGGTACCTTGATGTTGGTGAAGGGATCCTGATTCAGAGAGGTGCAACTACCCCTTCCTTTCCTCGGATCAGACCTTATTACGCAAAACTAGCGTATAGCCCTTGTGTAAACTGTACCTAAATAAACTTACTCCCGTTCTAGGGTGTTGTATTATAATAAATAATAATAATATCATTATTATTATTGTTGTTGTCATTGCTATTATTATTATTATTATTATTATTATTATTATTATTATTATTATTTATAACCTGACACCCCTCCGGACAAAGTTGTCAACCTTCCCAAGAGTCCAGTTGCCATGGAGGTGTGTAGAGCACTCACAGCAACCCGTACGTCCATCACAGACCTCACCAGCACCAGAATGGAGGAACCTCAACCAGTCAACCTTGGGCGAAACTTAGGGACACGTCTCTACCAACCCATCGCGTTGTAGATATGGCATGTGTTCACCGGATGAACGGCGTCCGCCTAGTGGTTAACGAAACAACCAGACACTCGCAAAGGAAAATGCCTTGAAGCTTCATTAATCTTCATTACAACTTCTTTATTTACGAAATTTTAGCACCAGATCTTAAAACGACACGAACCCCCATTATCTGACAATGAGAAGTCACTTCTGCTAGGACTACTGCTAGTATGGGCCAATATGCCTTCTGCAGTGCCACCTGCTGCGGTTTGGTGTCATCTGATTGCGGTGTCACTGTTGGGCAGCACTCGTTTAGCTAGGGTCTGGATATGCTGGCTGACTTCTCTAGTGGTGGTAATTGTTGGCTGACTTCTGTGTTGTGATGGTGGTAGTGATTGTTACCTGACTTCTGTGGTGTGGTGCTGTTTGGTGACAGCTGTCGTGGCTTCTTTCAAGAGCTTGTGTCTGCAATAACCAGTTTCAGGAACGCTCAGTTTGGCTTCGTTGAACCTCATGGTGTGTTGAATGGGTTTATTATCTCAAGATAACTTAATGAACCCAAATTGTGTGATTTGGTTACACTGGGACACCCTCAACCCCCTCCCCCAGGATGCCACCCACGACACACCCGATTATCTCCCGGGCACCTGTACACAAATAACAACTCGCACATAGGAAAATGAAACTGATGACGTTTCGGTCCGACTTGGGCCATTAACCAGCACCTATTTACAAATGGGCAAATAGGGGCAACAGGTACAGGAAGATTAACACGCAGGTACTTATTCGCTGCAAGGTGAACAGAAATAGGAATAAGGAGATACACCCATTTCTCTCATCTTCCCCATGCATGGAAATTGAACCTGGGTCCTCTCGGTTGTGAGCCGAACGTCCGCCTTCCCATCCTGGGGCGGCCGTAGCTACCCCTGGGGCGGCCGCAGTTTTCCATGGGGCGGCTGCAGCTACCCCTGGGGCGGCCGCAGTTTTCCATGGGGCGGCTGCAGCTTCCCCTGGGGCGGCCGCAGTTTTCCATGGGGCGGCTGCAGCTTCCCCTGGGGCGGCCGCAGTTTTCCCTGGGGCGGCCGCAGCTTCCCCTGGGGCGGCCGCAGCCCCTGTGTATAAGAAAAGTAAACAAACTCATAAGAAAATGTTGTGGGGTGTGCCAAGCGCCGCCCATTCTGGCAACACTCACACGCTGGGGAAGACCCGTGATACCTTCTCTATCTTACCTATAACTGGCCCCTCTCTGACCCTATATCTGGCCCCTCTCTGGCCCTATAACTGGCCTCTCTCTCACCGTATAACTGGCCCCCTCTAGCCATATAACTGGCCCCTCTCTGGCCCTATAACTGGCCTCTCTGCTCCTATAACTTGCCCTTCTCTGGCCCCATAATTGCTTTTTTTTCTGGTTCAATGATTTTTTTCTGGTTCGATAATTGTTTTTTTTCTCGGCTTATAATTGTTTTTCATCTGTTCCCATAATTGCTGTTTTTCGAGACTATAATTTCTCTTTTTGGGGGTCTATAATTGCCCATTTTCTGGTCCCAAACTGCTCTTTTCTGGTCCAATAATTGTTCTCTCTCACTTTCTCTCTCTCTCTCTCTCTCTCTCTCTCTCTCTCTCTCTCTCTCTCTCTCTCTCTCTGGCCATAACTGACATCTCTGTGTCCTCATAGCTGGCCCTGTAACTGGTTCCTCTCTGGTCTTATTCCTGCCTCTACACAGGCTCTAATCCTGACTCTACTCTAGCTCCATTCCCGGCTTTATTCTGGTTTTATAGGCGACTTATCTCTGGCTCGGTACTAGGCTATGTTGTAGCTTCATCTCTCCCATTGTGGCCTCACAATTTATTAGAGCATCGCTCTGTAAGTGACGTCAGGTTGGCTCTGCAATTGGCAGTGTGACCCCCCGTAAATGCTCAAGATTAGGTCGGGTTATGTTAGGTAAAGTTGGGCTAAGTCAAGTTAGGTTAGGTGAAGTTGAGTTAGGTTAGGTGAAGTTGAGTTAGGTTAGGTGAAGTTGAGTTAGGTTAATAGTTTAAGTTAACATAAAATGTAAAAAAAAATGCTTTAACGATAATCAAATGAAGGAAAACTGGCAAGGACACGTCTGGCAGGGCGGAGGCTGAGGGAGCACCAGGAAGTGTTGGAATCTGCACGATTTTCACTGGTGGTTGTGGCTGGGTGGGTGGGGGTGGAAGGGGTTGGGAATGGGTGGCATCCTGGAGGTGGTGTGATGTTTCCTTGTGAAGCCTCGTTGACCTCCTGCCCTCACCCTCCTTCCTGACCCCTCGCCCCCTGCCCCTTCAATAAATCTAGTCGGAACAGGTCGTACTGTACCCCCACAGCTACTACCACCACCACCACCACTACCACTATCACCACTATTACCACTACCACCTGGCTCTATAATAACATGACAAGCCAGGCTCTTGGTTAAGATTTAATTTCTCGTCTTATCAGCCTCTGAGATATCATTGCTTGCTGCATGACCACACTGAGCTTGTTACCACATTCCTTGCACTCTGTGACGCACAGGTAACCATGCAACCACTACATTAATGGTGATACCACTGATTTATATGTGCACTAGACGTACTTGTCTCTGATTCCAAGGGTAATTCTTCTCACGCATCTACACCGATAGGTGCACGTTTCCCAGTGTAGGTACACCGAGAGGTGCACATCTCCCAGTGTAGGTACACCGAGAGGTGCCCGTCTCCCAGTGTAGGTACACCGAGAGGTGCCCGTCTCCCAGTGTAGGTACACCGAGAGGTGCCCGTCTCCCAGTGTAGGTACACCGAGAGGTGCCCGTCTCCCAGTGTAGGTACACCGAGAGGTGCCCGTCTCCCAGTGCAGGTACACCGAGAGGTGCCCGTCTCCCAGTGTAGGTACACCGAGAGGTGCTCGTCTCCCAGTGTAGGTACACCGAGAGGTGCCCGTCTCCCAGTGTAGGTACACCGAGAGGTGCCCGTCTCCCAGTGCAGGTACACCGAGAGGTGCCCGTCTCCCAGTGTAGGTACACCGAGAGGTGCCCGTCTCCCAGTGTAGGTACACCGAGAGGTGCACGTCTCCCAGTGTAAATACACCGAGAGGTGCCCGTCTCCCAGTGTAGGTACACCGAGAGGTGCCCGTCTCCCAGTGCAGGTACACCGAGAGGTGCCCGTCTCCCAGTGTAGGTACACCGAGAGGTGCCCGTCTCCCAGTGTAGGTACACCGAGTGTTGGAACCCTAATTAAGGGACTGAAGTATTACTTGACTGGTGGTGAACAGATGACTTGCAGCCTTAATGACCCTCGTGTAGTTGATAGTTAATCACAAGTTGGCCAACCATTTGAAAATTGTGTTTCTGGGCAGTGCTTGTTTGTTTATAAAGATGTGGATTTTGACACACACACACACACACACACACACACACACACACACACACACACACACAAACACACACACACACACACACACACACACAGACCTGGACAGGCTGGACATGTGGTCCAGAAACTGGCTTCTCGAATTCAACCCTGCCAAATGCAAAGTCATGAAGACTGGGGACGGGCAAAGAAGACCGCAGACAGAGTATAGGCTAGGTGGACAAAGACTAGAGACCTCACTCAGGGAGAAAGACCTTGGGGTGACCATAACACCGAGCATGTCACCCACCCTGCACCCACCACCCACCCTACACCACCACCCACCCTGCACCCACCACCCACCCTACACCACCACCCACCCTGCACCACCACCCACCCAACACCCACCACCCACCCTACACCCACCCTACACCACCACCCACATACTGCAAACTTGGTTTGTATAAATACATCTTGCATATTACTGGCACCAGCAAGAGAAAGGTAAAGTGGAAATCAGTTTTCTTCCGTGACATACAGTGTAGTAGGATACAGACAGGATGTCAGCACAGCATATCTGTGGGACATGTAAAAAAATCCTTGGAAGGAAATCCAGAATCACATGCAACCTATGCTCTTCCAAACACCATATCTCTTGTACTAGACTAAATATAGCCTCAAAAAATAACCTCGAACTAGCAAGGTGCTTCTGGTTGTGCAATAAAGATGTAGAACTTTGGGCAGGTATCAGAAAGGTACTAAGGAGAGTAATAAATGATAAAAATAATCAAGAAAACAAGGATGATCTCTTGGATAGTCTACCAAAAATATATAAAACATGGGAGAAAGAGATAGTGTATCAAAAAATGCAGAATGTCCATACCACAACAGATGACTCGAAACTACCTAGTCACCCACATGGTGCTAAGCCAGACCCATCCCCCAGTCATAGCACTAATACCCACAGTGCTGGTGCTGGCCCAGGCCCCCCCAGGCATAGCACCAATACCCTCAGTGCTGGTGCTGGCCCAGACCCAGCCCCACCCCCCAGCCCCAGTGCTGACCCAGACCCAGCCCCCAGCCTTACTGCCAGCCCAGACTCTCCTAGGGACACTACCCAAACCACCACAAAAACAGTAAATATACAACCATCATTGCACAAGACCGTGGCCCACAGTACAGATGTTGGAGAGGAGTCTCCTCCTCCTTCCTCTACTGGGGAAAGTAGATGGAATCCAGGACGGGGTGGCCCTGGCTTGGATACTGAGGATTATAGTGCAGTCCCAGCACCTGCAGAAATTGACAACACACCTCCCAACAATTCTCAACCAAAGGTGAATTTGTGCAAATATTATGCTTGGAGCATCTGTAAGCATGGAATAACAGGGGAAAAAAATGGGACATGCAACTTTGACCATCCCAAAAAATGTAGCGACCTCCTGTCTAAAGGAGTGTGTCGTTCTTCTTCCTGTACTTTCTTTCACCCAAAAATGTGCCACTCCTCGGTCCTCCAGAAGCAGTGTTACAACATCGACTGCCCTGCATACCATCTAAAAGGGACCAGGAGGCACAGACCCCACAAGACAAACAATAGTAGCTACGACAACCCAACTCCAGGTGATTTTTTAGTGGCAGGAAACGAAAAAAGAAAATGGAAGGAAATAACAAAAATAGTCCACCACCTTGGAGCCTTGTTGGACTGGAGGCGCAGCCAGTGGCCACCCATGGCCCTCCAGAATTACAACTACTGATGCCAATAACAAAATCCCCCCAACAAACACAGAATACAACCTCGTTCATATTTGCTAATATACAGGGCCTTAAGCCATCCACCAACAACAAAATACCTTTTATCAGTGGACTTCTAGTGGAGTCTAATGCAATGTTTGCAGCCTTCACAGAGACTCACACAAAAGATCACTTTGACAGTGAAATATGGATAAGTGGTTACAACCTTTTTAGATGCGACAGAAAAAACAGGCAACAAGGGGGGGTTGGCCTGTATGTCAAAGAGTCCCTTATCTGCACGGAGTTGCTGAACACCACAAATGAGGTAGTTGAAGTTCTATCAATAAAGATCGAGAACCAAAACCTAGTCATTGTGGTTGTATACAAGCCACCAGATGCAACCTCCCAACAGTTCAAGGAACAGCTACTGAAAATCGATTACTGTTTGGAAAACCTTCCAGCTCCATCCCCAAACATCTTACTGCTTGGTGATTTCAACCTAAGGCATACAAAATGGAAGAATGTAGCAAATAATGTTATAGCTGAAACAATCCCCGGAGGTAGCGCAGATGAGCTACCAAGTCTCTGCGAAAAACACACCTTAAGCCAGCAGATAGTGGAGCCAACAAGACTAGAAAACACACTTGACCTTATCTTCACAAATAATGAGGACCTGATAAGAGACATAAGAATATCAAAAACAACTAATTCCGATCACAATCTAATCGAAGTCCAGACGTACATGCATAGCGGTCCTGATCAGCAGAATGCATGTACCTGTGAAGGTGTCTTCACAAAATACAATTTCAACAACAAGAACATCAACTGGGACCAGGTAAACCATGTCCTAAACGAAACATGTTGGGAAGATGTCTTAAATGACATGGATCCAAACCAGTGCCTTGAAAGGATCAACTTCCTGGTAGCCGAAGCATGTTCTAGGCATATTCCCCTAAGAAAGAAGAAGAGCAGGAGTAAACTGGAAAGAAAAAGACGCTTCCTCTACAGAAGACGATGAAGAGTCACTGAGCTCCTCAGGAGTGCTAGAATATCTGATACACGAAAGGAGGCGCTGACCAGGGAAGTGGAAACTATCGAACTTAAGCTAAATGACTCTTACAGGAACCAGGAGAGGCAGGAGGAGCTTAAAGCTATTAGTGAAATTGAAAGAAATTCAAAATATTTCTTTTCATATGCCAAAAACAAGGCAAATACCACATCTAGTATCGGGCCCTTACTCAGACAGGATGGGACTTACACAGACGACAACAAGGAAATGAGTGAAATATTGAAATCCCAGTACGACTCTGTGTTTAGTGAACCACTAATCGGTCTGAGGATCGACGACCCAAATGATTTCTTCATGAATGAGCCTCAAAACTCCATAAATGTATGCCAGATTTCCGACATTACCCTAACTCCGATAGATTTCGAAAAAGCCATTGACAATATGCCTATGCACTCAGCCCCGGGCCCAGACTCGTGGAACTCTGTTTTCATTAAGAACTGCAAGAAACCCCTCTCGCATGCCCTAAGTACACTATGGAGGAGGAGCTTGGACATGGGTGAAATTCCACAGTCACTTAAAACAACGGATATAGCCCCACTCCATAAAGGTGGCAGCAAAGCATTAACTAAGAACTATAGACCAATAGCTCTGACATCCCACATCATAAAAATCTTTGAAAGAGTGCTAAGAAGCAGGATTGCAAATCACCTGGATTCCCAAAATCTGCACAATCCAGGGCAACATGGGTTCAGGGCAGGTCGCTCCTGCCTCTCACAACTACTGGATCACTATGACATGGCCTTGGATGCACTGGAAGAAAATCAGAATGCAGATGTAATATACACAGACTTTGCAAAAGCATTTGACAAATGCGATCATGGCGTAATAGCCCATAAAATACGTGCTAAAGGAATAACTGGGAAAGTGGGGAGATGGATCTTCAACTTCCTAACAAATCGAACACAAAGAGTAGTGGTCAACAGAGTTAAATCGGAGGCTGCCATAGTGAAGAGCTCTGTTCCACAAGGCACAGTACTCGCCCCCATCTTATTCCTTATCCTCATATCAGACATAAACAGAGATATACACCACAGCACCGTATCATCCTTTGCGGATGATACTGGGATCTGCATGAGGCTGTCATCTGCTGAGGACGCGGTTAACCTCCAAGAAGACATAAACAAAGTTTTCCAGTGGGCAACGGTAAACAATATGATGTTCAATGAGGACAAATTCCAACTACTCCGTTATGGAAAACTGGAGGAGATAATAACTAGAACAGAGTATACTACTGACTCCGGCCATACAATAGAGCGGAAAAATAATGTAAGGGACCTGGGAGTAGTAATGTCTGAGGATCTCACTTTCAAGGATCACAACAGTGCCACGATCACACGTGCAAAGAAAATGATAGGATGGATAATGAGAACTTTCAAAACGAGAGATGCCAAGCCCATGATGATCCTTTTCAAATCACTTGTTCTCTCTAGGCTGGAATACTGCTGTACATTAACATCTCCATACAAAGCAGGTGAAATCGCAGATCTAGAGAGTGTACAGAGATCCTTTACTGCACGTATAAGTTCTGTCAAGCACCTTAACTACTGGGAACGCTTGGAAGCACTTGACTTGTACTGGTTGGAACGCAGGAGGGAGAGATATATCATAATCTACACTTGGAAAATCTTGGAAGGAATGGTCCCAAATCTGCACACAGAAATCACTCCCTACGAAAGTAAAAGACTGGGCAGGCGATGCAAAATGCCGCCAATAAAAAGTAGGGGCGCCATTGGTACACTAAGAGAAAACACCATAAGTGTCCGGGGCCCAAAACTGTTCAACAGCCTCCCATCAAGCATTAGGGGAATTGCCAATAAACCCCTGGCTGCCTTCAAGAGAGAGCTGGACAGATACCTAAAGTCAGTGCCGGATCAGCCGGGCTGTGGCTCGTACGTCGGATTGCGTGCGGCCAGCAGTAACAGCCTAGTTGATCAGGCCCTGATCCATCGGGAGGCCTGGTCATGGACCGGGCCGCGGGGGCGTTGATCCCCGGAATAACCTCCAGGTAACCTCCAGGTAACCGGAGGCACACATCAACCAAATAACTGCTGCAGCATACGGGCGCCTGGCAAACCTGAGAATAGCGTTCCGATACCTTAATAAGGAATCGTTCAAGACATTGTACACTGTGTATGTTAGGCCCATATTGGAGTATGCAGCACCAGTCTGGAACCCACACCTGGTCAAGCACGTCAAGAAGTTAGAGAAAGTACAAAGGTTTGCAACAAGGCTAGTCCCAGAGCTCAGGGGAATGTCGTACGAGGAAAGGTTGAGGGAAATCGGACTGACGACACTGGAGGACAGAAGGGTCAGGGGAGACATGATAACGACATACAAGATACTGCGGGGAATAGACAAGGTGGACAGAGATAGGATGTTCCAGAGAGGGGACACAGAAACAAGGGGTCACAACTAGTTGGAAGCTGAAGACTCAGACGAGTCACAGGGACGTGAGGAAGTATTTCTTCAGTCATAGAGTCGTCAGGAAGTGGAACAGCCTAGGAAGTGAAGTAGTGGAGGCAGGAACCATACATAGTTTTAAGAAGAGGTATGACAAAGCTCAGGAAGCAGAGAGAGAGAGGACCTAGTAGCGATCAGTGAAGAGGCGGGGCCAGGAGCTGAGTCTCGACCCCTGCAACCACAATTAGGTGAGTACAATTAGGTGAGTACACACATACACACACACACACAGTGAAGAGGCGGGGCTAGGAGCTGAGTCTCGACCACTGCAACCATAATTTGGTGAGTACAAAACAGGACAAGTGTCTATCGACAAGTGCCTTTCACACCCAGTACCTACTCTTCTCCTACTACTACTACTACTACTACTACTACTACTACTACTACTACCACACACACACACACACACACACACACACACACACACACACACACACACACACATTTATCAATACATAACAGCATACAGAGCAGCAGCAGCTCGTTTTAACTGCTCTGAATGTCATCACTGAAATATTTGATTGTGACAGTGAATGCTAGCAGCGGGTTAGAGATATGTGCTTTGTTTCAGGGGATAAAATATATATCAATGCCTAAAATAACACTTTAAAACCTGTACCTAAATATTTACTTAAGTTTAATCTAATCTCATACTCAGATTAATACTGTACTTAGAATGTTTAAGATATAAACATAGCACTGTCACTATGAATCTTACTAATTAGTATGTGGTGATGAACACACATAGATGGGTTGTGAAAAACTTGAGATTACATTAAGTTTTATAACTCGCACGAACTGTATCACTGTAGACAAGAGTGCTGTATAGCCCTTGTGGCTTAGCGCTTAGCGTGTTCATTTAATATCACATACCTGCAAGTCCCTCCCGAGAAGCTCGTCACTAGTAATACCTTCCTTAAATCACTTGTTAAAGCAACTGCTCAGGAAGAAATTTCTCGCTCAAATGTTAGTATTAATATATTATAAGAGCTGCATCTGCTCTTGTTGCCACCTCCCTAGTAAGAACTGCAGAAATTATGTTGACTTAGCCATAAGGATTAACAGCTGAATTGTTTGCCATCCTAATGGTATTCAGGTATTCAGCTCACTAAATAGTCTCTTCACATTTTTTTCCAGTTGTGTGTATGGTATCCAGTACCCTTTAGTGTCCTCTTCCTCTTTGACTCTAGTCCTGTCGCTGTTTCCACCAAGAACACATTTTAGAATGATTTGTTTAGCTCCTCACAGACTTCCTCGTCGTCGTCTGTGAGCTCTCCTCCTTCCTTCTTTATCCTTATTACCTGCTGTATTTGATCATAATCATCACGATTGTTCCTATGTTACTGTGTAGTTGTTTCTGTTCAGCTTTTGCTTTTTTGCTTCTGTGTCATTCTCAAAATGTGGCTGGCTCAGCCTTTTTTTTCTCTTCCACTCGTGTTAGTTTATGGCTTTCCTGCCGCTTTCTGTGTGTGTGTGTGTGTGTGTGTGTGTGTGTGTGTGTGTGTGTCTGTGTGTGTGTGTGTGTGTGTGTGTGTGTGTGTGTGTGTGTGTGTGTATGTGTGTGTGTGTACTCACTAGTTGTACTCACCTAGTTGAGGTTGCAGGGGTCGAGTCCGAGCTCCTGGCCCCGCCTCTTCACTGGTCGCTACTAGGTCACTCTCCCTGAACCGTGAGCTCTATCATACCTCTTCTTAAAGCTATGTATGGATCCTGCCTCCACTACATCGCTTCCCAAACTATTCCACTTCGTGACTACTCTGTGGCTGAAGAAATACTTCCTAACATCCCTGTGATTCATCTGTGTTTTCAACTTCCAACTGTGACCCCTTGTTACTGTGTCCAATCTCTGGAACATCCTGTCTTTGTCCACCTTGTCAATTCCTTTCAGTATTTTGTATGTCGTTATCATGTCCCCCCTATCTCTCCTGTCCTCCGGTGTCGTCAGGTTGATTTCCCTTAACCTCTCCTCGTAGGACATACCTCTTAGCTCTGGGACTAGTCTTGTTGCAAACTTTTGCACTTTCTCTAGTTTCTTTATGTGCTTGGCTAGGTGTGGGTTCCAAACTGGTGCCGCATACTCCAATATGGGTCTAATGTACACGGTGTACAGGGTCCTGAACGATTCCTTATTAAGATGTCGGAATGCTGTTCTGAGGTTTGCTAGGCGCCCATATGCTGCAGCCGTTATTTGGTTGATGTGCGCTTCAGGAGATGTGCCTGGTGTTATACTCACCCCAAGATCTTTTTCCTTGAGTGAGGTTTGTAGTCTCTGGCCCCCTAGACTGTACTCCGTCTTTGGTCTTCTTTGCCCTTCCCCAATCTTCATGACTTTGCACTTGGTGGGATTGAACTCCAGGAGCCAATTGCTGGACCAGGTCTGCAGCCTGTCCAGATCCCTTTGTAGTTCTGCCTGGTCTTCGATCGAGTGAATTCTTTTCATCAACTTCACGTCATCTGCAAACAGGGACACCTCGGAGTCTATTCCTTCCGTCATGTCGTTCACAAATACCAGAAACAGCACTGGTTCTAGGACTGACCCCTGTGGGACCTCGCTGGTCACAGGTGCCCACTCTGACACCTCGACACGTACCATGACTCGCTGCTGTCTTCCTGACAAGTATTCCCTGATCCATTGTAGTGCCTTCCCTGTTATCCCTGCTTGGTCCTCCAGTTTTTGCACTAATCTCTTGTGTGGAACTGTGTCAAACGCCTTCTTGCAGTCCAAGAATATGTGTGTGTGTGTGTGTGTGTGTGTGTGTGTGTGTGTGTGTGTGTGTGTGTGTGTGTGTGTGTGTGTGTGTGTGCGTGTGTGTGTGTGTATATGTGTGTACTCACCTAGTTGAGGTTGCAGGGGTCGAGTCCTAGCTCCTGGCCCCGCCTCTTCACTGATCGCTACTAGGTCACTCTCCCTGAACCGTGAGCTTTATCATACCTCTGCTTAAAGCTATGTATGGATCCTGCCTCCACTACACTACATGTGTGTGTGTGTGTGTGTGTGTGTGCGCGTGTGTGTGTATATGTGTGTGTGTGTGTGAGCGTGTGTGTGAGCGTGTGTGTGTGTGTGTGTGTGTGTGTGTGTGTGTGTGTGTATGTGTGTGTGTGTGTGTAAGCGTGTGTACTTGTTTCTCGGCTGCCTCGTAAATCACGCATGCTTGTGCCTAAAAGTGTTTTCCCAAGACGATTTACACGACTTTCAGACACGTATGATTGGCCATGAATATTAATGTGGCTTACACACCTGCCGTGCTGCCTTCCACCCCCTGCCTGCCTGCCTTCCTACCCCCTGCCTGCCTGCCTTCCTACCCCCAGGCTCTCCAGCGAGGGTTTCCTGGAAGCGCAAAATCATAAGCACGGAGAAAATTGAAAACAAAAGCGTACTTTGGGCAATAATCCAGAAAAGACGCTCGTGCGCAACAAGCTTCCACAGCGACAATGTTTCGCCCTGGATAGACCCTCATCAAGGCAATAAAGAGCTCTACATAGAGCCAAAGAGTGCGTTATATTACCAAAAAGATAACTTTTACTTGCCCCGAGTTGCCTGTGTTTGACAGCGTCACGCTGACTGTCACCCCTCATGTGGGTGGTTACCTGTGCTCGTTCTCCGTAATTGGACTGCCCGAGTCGCCACGCACCTGTAATTTACCGCCGCCTCTAATCATGCTGTTCGCTTGCTTTTTTTATTGCTTATTATCCAGGTGTTTGTGATCTAAGAGAAACCAAGGCAATCTCTTCTAAATAATTTTTACCAATTCAACAGTGCAAAGATTTTTTCCAAGAACAGAGTGTGTGTGTGTGTGTGTGTGTGTGTGTGTGTGTGTGTGTGTGTGTGTGTGTGTGTGTGTGTGTGTGTGTGTGTGTGTGTGTATGTGTGTGTGTGTGTGTGTGTGTGTACTCACCTATTTGTGGTTGCAGGGGTTGAATTACAGCTCTTGGTCTCGCCTCTTCGCTGATCGCTACAAGGTCCGCTCTCTCCCTGCTTCATGAGTTTTATCGTACCTCTTCTTAAAGCTATGTATGGATCCTGTCTTCACTACATCACTCTCTAGATTGTTACACTTCCTGATAACTCTGTGACTTAAGAAATACTTCCTAACGTCCCTTGTGACTCATCCGAGTTTACAACTTCTAGCTTTGACCCCTTGTTGCTGTGCCTTATCTCTGAAACATTCTGTCCCTATCTACCTTGTCAATTCCTCTCAGTATTTTATATGTCGTTATCATATCCCCCCATATCCTTCAGTGTCATCAGGTTGATTTCCCTTAACCTTTCCTCGTAGGAAATACCCCTTAGATCTGGGACTAGTCTTGTTGCGAACCTTTGCGCTAATTTCTTGACGTGCATGGCCAAGTGTGGGTTCCATACTGGTGCTGCATATTCCAATGTCTGCCTGACGTACACGGTGTACAGTGTCTTGAATGACTATTTACTCAGGTGTCGAAATGCTAGGCGCCTATATGCTGCGACAGTTATTTGGTTGATGTGCGCCTCAGGAGATGTGTTCGGTATGATACTAACACCAGGACCCTTTTCCTTGAGTGAGGTTTGCAGCCTTTGGCCCCTAGCCTGTATTCCGTCTTCTTTGACCTTTTCCAATCTTAATGACTTTGCACTTGGTGGGGTTAAACTCCAGGAGCCATTTGCTGGACTAGGCCTGCAGCCTGTCCAGATCCACTTGAATTAGCCTCACATCGTCTGCAAACAGGGTCACCTCTGAATCTGTCCCTTCCATCATGTCATTCACATATACCAGAAACAACACTGGACCTAGGACTGACCCCTGTGGAACCCCACTTGTCACAGGCGCCCACTCTGACACCTCGTCATGTACCATCAATCGTTGTTGCCCTCCTGTCAGGTATTCTCTGATCGGTGTATATGCGTGTTTCTGTATGCCTTCAAGGGGCTCTTAATGCAAGGAAGTGAATCTCTTGTCCCCTTCCTTGGATCGAACCCAATTGTTTCCTCTTTTTTTCCTAGGAGCTGTATGACTCCTACGGGTTTTGCAGTTCCCAATATAATAACAATAATTATAATAAATAATAATAATACACCATGCCTGGTGTATATACTCTCCCTTCTGTGTATACACCCGCCCGACTTAGTGTATATATTCTTCCCCTCTGGTATATATACTCTTACTCTCTTGTGGTATTTATGTCATTAGCTTCAACCATCATCTTAATTGCTTTCCTAGTACTGTGTGTGTATGTGTGTGTGTGTGAGTGTGTGTGTGTGTGTGTGTGTGTGTGTGTGTGTGTGTGTGTGTGTGTGTGTGTGTGTGTGTGTGTGTGTGTACAAAACAGCTTACAAGATGTCTCCCCTCCCCCTCATCGGCGACCCGTCTGTCTCTCTCTCAGAGTAGTTTGTATGCAATGATCATATCTCCTCTTGCTCTACGCACCCGCAGTGACTTGAAATCCAGTCTTCGTGCACCTGTATAGCGCCAGCATAGTGGCTCATCTCCAAACTATATTTAAATACACACACACTCGCACACACACACACACACACACACACACACACACACACACACACACACACACACACACACACCTAGAATCTCTTACAGTGACTTACACCAACATATGTCCTTGGGTAGCGAGTACAACATTCAGTTCCGCTGGATGCGCTACTCTTAAGGATTGTTTGGTCCAGTGGATTAAGGCGTCATGATTTTTCGCCTACCATGAAGGAGGCCAAAAGCAGCATGGGTTCGAGTCCTTGGCTAGTCGCAGTGTTGTTATTGACCAATACCACTTGTTCGTGGGCACTATCTATCTATGTATATATATATATATATATATATATATATATATATATATATTATATATATATATATATATATATATATATATTATATATATATATATATGTGTGTGGGTGTGTGTGTGTGTGTGTGTGTGTGTGTGTGTTATATCTGCTATTTTTTATTAATTTACAGGTCCAGGAGCTGTTATCCTACCTCGGCTTATTTATTTATTACCATAAACACTCATTTTTAGCCCATTTCATTTCAAATCCCATTTATCTGTAATCCCAGTCATACGTAACTCACCATCACACGCAGGTAAACATCCACTGCTAGGTGGTCAGAGTCACCAGGTGAAAGGTATCTATCGCATACTTCTCTCCCTACCCAGGATGCCATCCACAAAAGTCGACTGACACACAGGTATATACATTTTTTTTTCTGCTAGGCAGAGTGGTGCAATAGATATAAAGGGGAACTTACTCTTTGATCACCTTCCCTTCCCCCGTTCCTTGGGGTTCGAACCCTCAGCATTTCGGTCGTGTGGGACCCACCAGGACACGATTTGACGACTTCCAAGAGCCGGGTGGTGAAATATGGTCCAGGCAGGGCCCAGTGGTCGGGCCCCCGACACCTTGTTTATGTTGTGTTCTGGTTGTGTTTATGTTGTGTTCTGGTTGTGTTTATGTTGTGTTCTGGTAAGGTTTACGCTGTGTTCTGGTTGTGTTCATGTTGTGTTTTGGGTGTACTGCTCTAGGAGAATACAGGAAGGGTGTGCGACTGCTCTGGGAGAGTACAGGATGGGTGTGGGCCTGCTCTGGGAGACTACAGGATGGGTGTGGGACTGCTCTGGGAGAGTACAGGATGGGTGTGGGACTGCTCTGGGAGAGTACAGGATGGGTGTGGGACTGCTCTGAAAGAGTACAGGATGGGTGTGGGACTGCTCTGGGAGAGTACAGGATAAGTGTGGAACTGCTCTGGGAGAGTACAGGATGGGTGTGGGACTGCTCTGGGAGAGTTCAGGATGGGTGTATACTGCTAAGGTAGAGTACAGAATAGGTGTGGGACTGCTCTGCAAGAGTGCACGGTGGGTGTGGGACTGCTCTGGGAGAGTACAGGATGGGTGTGGTACTGCTCCGGGAGAGTACAGGATGGGTGTGGGACTGCTCTGGGAGAGTTGAGGATGGGGGTAGGACTGCTCTGGGAGAGTACAGGATGGATGTGGGACTGCTCTGGGAGAGTACAGGACGGGTGTGGGACTGCTCTGGGAGAGTACAGGATGGGTGTGGGTCTGCTCTGGGAAAGTACAGAATGGGTGTGGGACTGCTCTGCGAGAGTACAGGATGGGTGTGGGACTGCTCTGGGAGAGTACAGGATGGGTGTGGGACTGCTCTTGGAGAGTACAGGATGGGTGTGGGAGTGCTCTGGGAGAGTACAGGATGGGTGTGGGACTGCTCTGGGAGAGTACAGGATTGGTGTGGGACTGCTCTGGAAGAGTACAGATGGGTGTGGGACTTCTCTGGGAGAGTACAGGATGTGTGTGAGACTGCTCTGGGAGAGTACAGGATGGGTGTGGGACTGCTCTACAGGATGGGTGTGGGACTGCTCCGGGAGAGTACATGATGGAAGAGGGTGTGTGGGACTGCTCTGGGAGAGTATAGGATGGGTGTGGGACTGCTCTGTGAGAGTACAGGATGGTTGAGGGACTGCTCTGTGAGAGTACAGGATGGATGTGGGACTGCTCTGGGAGAGTAAAGGATGGGTGTGGGACTGCTCTGGGAGAGTACAGGATGGGTGTGGGACTGCTCTGGGAGAGTACATGATGGGTGTGGGACTGCTCTGGGAGAGTACAGGATGGGTGTGGGACTGCTCTGTGAGAGTACAGGATGGGTGTGGGACTGCTCTGGGAGAGTACAGGATGGGTGTGGGACTGCTCTGGGAGAGTACAGGATGTGTGTGGGATTGCTCTGGGAGAGTACAGGATGGGTGTGGGACTGCTCTGGGAGAGTACAGGATGGGTGTGGGACTGCTCTGGAAGAGTACAGGATGGGTGTGCGACTGGTCTGGGAGAGTACAGGATGGGTGTGGGACTGGTCTGGGAGAGTACAGGATGGGTGTGGGACTGCACTTGGAGAGTACAGGATGGGTGTTCGACTGCTCTGGGAGAGTACAGGATGGGTGTGAACTGCTCTGGGAGAGTACAGGATGGGTGTGGGACTGCTCAGGGAGAGTACAGGATGGGTGTGGGACTGGTCTGGGAGAGAACTGGATGGGTGTGGGACTGCTCTGGGAGAGTACTGGATGGGTGTGGGACTGCTCTGGGAGAGTGCATGATTGGTGTGGGACTGCTCTGTGAGAGTACAGGATGTGTGTGGGACTGCTCTTGGAGAGTATATGACAGGTGTGGGACTGCTCTGGGAGAGTACAGGATGAGTGTGGAACTGCTCTGGGAGACTACAGGATGGGTGTGGGACTGCTCTATGAGAGTTCAGGATGGGTGTATACTGCTAAGGTAGAGTACAGAATAGGTGTGGGACTGCTCTGCAAGAGTGCACGGTGGGTGTGGGACTGCTCTGGGAGAGTTTAGGATGGGTGTGGTACTGCTCCGGGAGAGTACAGGATGGGTGTGGGACTGGTCTGGGAGAGTTCAGGATGGGTGTGGTACTGCTCCGGGAGAGTACAGGATGGGTGTGGGACTGGTCTGGGAGAGTACAGGATGGGGGTAGGACTGCTCTGGGAGAGTGCAGGATGAATGTGGGACTGCTCTGGGAGAGTACAGGACGGGTGTGGGACTGCTCTGCGAGAGTACAGGATGGGTGTGGGACTGCTCTAGGAGAGTACAGGATGGGTGTGGGTCTGCTCGGGGAGAGTACAGAATGTTTGTGGGACTGCTCTGCGAGAGTACAGGATGGGTGTGGGACTGCTCTAGGAGAGTACAGGATGGGTGTGGGAGTGCTCTGGGAGAGTACAGGATGGGTGTGGGACTGCTCTAGGAGAGTACAGAATGGGTGTGGGTCTGCTCGGGGAGAGTACAGGATGGGTGTGGGACTGCTCTGGGAGAGTACAGGATGGGTGTGTGACTGCTCTAGGAGAGTACAGGATGGGTGTGGGAGTGCTCTGGGAGAGTACAGGATGGGTGTGGGACTGCTCTGGGAGAGTACAGGATGGGTGTGGGACTGCTCTGTGAGATTATAGGATGGGTGTGGGACTACTCTGGAAGAGTACAGGATGGGTGTGGGACTGCTCTGGTAGAGTACAGGATGTGTGTGGGACTGCTCTGGGAGAGTACAGGATGGGTGTGGGACTGCTCTGGGAGAGTACAGATGGGTGTGGGACTTCTCTGGGAGAGTACATGATGTGTGTGGGACTTCTCTGGGAGAGTACAGGATGGGTGTGGGACTGCTCTGGGAGAGTACAGGATGTGTGTGGGACTGCTCTGGGAGAGTACAGGATGTGTGTGGGACTGCTCTGGGAGAGTACAGATGGGTGTGGGACTTCTCTGGGAGAGTACAGGATGTGTGTGGGACTGCTCTGGGAGAGTACAGGATGGGTGTGGGACTGCTCTGGGAGAGTACACGATGGGTGTGGGACTGCTCTGTGAGAGTACAGGATGGGTGTGGGACTGCTCTGGGAGAGGACAGGATGGGTGTGGGACTGCTCTGGGAGAGTACAGGATGGGTGTGGGACTGCTCTGTGAGAGTACAGGATGGGTGTGGGACTGCTCTGGGAGAGGACAGGATGGGTGTGGGACTGCTCTGGGAGAGTACATGATGGGTGTGGGAGTGCTCTGGGAGAGTACATGATGGGTGTGGGAGTGCTCTGGGAGAGTACATGATGGGTGTGGGAGTGCTCTGGGAGAGTACAGGATGGGTGTGGGACTGCTCTGGGAGAGTACAGGATGGGTGTGGGACTGCTCTGGGAGAGTACAGGATGGGTGTGGGACTTCTCTGGGAGAGTACAGGATGTGTGTGGGACTGCTCTGGGAGAGTACAGGATGGGTGTGGGACTGCTCTGGGAGAGTACACGATGGGTGTGGGACTGCTCTGTGAGAGTACAGGATGGGTGTGGGACTGCTCTGGGAGAGGACAGGATGGGTGTGGGACTGCTCTGGGAGAGTACAGGATGGGTGTGGGACTGCTCTGTGAGAGTACAGGATGGGTGTGGGACTGCTCTGGGAGAGGACAGGATGGGTGTGGGACTGCTCTGGGAGAGTACATGATGGGTGTGGGAGTGCTCTGGGAGAGTACATGATGGGTGTGGGAGTGCTCTGGGAGAGTACATGATGGGTGTGGGAGTGCTCTGGGAGAGTACAGGATGGGTGTGGGACTGCTCTGGGAGAGTACAGGATGGGTGTGGGACTGCTCTGGGAGAGTACAGGATGGGTGTGGGACTGCTCTGGGAGAGTACAGGATGGGTGTGGGACTGCTCTGGGAGAGTACAGGATGGGTGTGGGACTGCTCTGTGAGAGTACAGGATGGGTGTGGGACCGTCATAGAAGCTAAAACGTTGTGTAGCTTTAAAACAGGTTAGATGAATACATGAGTGGGTGTGAGTTGGACCTGCCTCACATGGGTCAGTAGGTCTGCTGCAGTACTCATTTCTTACGTTCTTACCTGGAGACCTGGAGTTTACCTGGAGAGAGTTTCGGGGGTCAACGCCCCCGCGGCCCGGTCTGTGACCAGGCCTCCTGGTGGATCGGCCCCTGATCAACCAGGCTGTTGCTGCTGGCTGCACGCAAACCAACGTACGAGCCACAGCCCGGCTGATCAGGAACTGACTTTAGGTGCTTGTCCAGTGCCAGCTTGAAGACTGCCAGGGGTCTGTTGGTAATCCCCCTTATGTGTGCTGGGAGGCAGTTGAACAGTCTCGGGCCCCTGACACTTATTGTATGGTCTCTTAACGTGCTAGTGACACCCCTGCTTTTCATTGGGGGGATGGTGCATCGTCTGCCAAGTCTTTTGCTTTCGTAGTGAGTGATTTTCGTGTGCAAGTTCGGTACTAGTCCCTCTAGGATTTTCCAGGTGTATATAATCATGTATCTCTCCCTCCTGCGTTCCAGGGAATACAGGTTTAGAAACCTCAAGCGCTCCCAGTAATTGATGTGTTTTATCTCCGTTATGCGCGCCGTGAAAGTTCTCTGTACATTTTCTAGGTCGGCAATTTCACCTGCCTTGAAAGGTGCTGTTAGAGTGCAGCAATATTCCAGCCTAGATAGAACAAGTGACCTGAAGAGTGTCATCATGGGCTTGACCTCCCTAGTTTTGAAGGTTCTCATTATCCATCCTGTCATTTTTCTAGCAGATGCGATTGATACAATGTTATGGTCCTTGAAGGTGAGATCCTCCGACATAATCACTCCCAGGTCTTTGACGTTGGTGTTTCGCTCTATTTTGTGGCCAGAATTTGTTTTGTACTCTGATGAAGATTTAATTTCCTCATGTTTACCATATCTGAGTAATTGAAATTTCTCATCGTTGAACTTCATATTGTTTTCCGCAGCCCACTGAAAGATTTGGTTGATGTCCGCCTGGAGCCTTGCAGTGTCTGCAATGGAAGACACTGTCATGCAGATTCGGGTGTCATCTGCAAAGGAAGACACGGTGCTGTGGCTGACATCCTTGTCTATGTCGGATATGAGGATGAGGAACAAGATGGGAGCTAGTACTGTGCCTTGTGGAACAGAGCTTTTCACCGTAGCTGCCTCGGACTTTACTCTGTTGACTACTCTCTGTGTTCTGTTAGTGAGGAAATTATAGATCCATCGACCGACTTTTCCTGTTATTCCTTTAGCACGCATTTTGTGCGCTATTACGTCATGGTCACACTTGTCGAAGGCTTTTGCAAAGTCTGTATATATTACATCTGCATTCTTTTTGTCTTCTAGTGCATTTAGGACCTTGTCGTAGTGATCCAATAGTTGAGACAGACAGGAGCGACCTGTTCTAAACCCATGTTGTCCTGGGTTGTGTAACTGATGGGTTTCTAGATGGGTGGTGATCTTGCTTCTTAGGACCCTTTCAAAGATTTTTATGATATGGGATGTTAGTGCTATTGGTCTGTAGTTCTTTGCTGTTGCTTTACTGCCCCCTTTGTGGAGTGGGGCTATGTCTGTTGTTTTTAGTAACTGAGGGAGGACCCCCGTGTCCATGCTCCCTCTCCATAGGATGGAAAAGGCTCGTGATAGGGGCTTCTTGCAGTTCTTGATGAACACAGAGTTCCATGAGTCTGGCCCTGGGGCAGAGTGCATGGGCATGTCATTTATCGCCTGTTCGAAGTCATTTGGCGTCAGGATAACATCGGATAGGCTTGTGTTAATCAAATTTTGTGGCTCTCTCTTAAAAAATTCATTTTGATCTTCGACTCTCAGTCTGGTTAGCGGCTTGCTAAAAACTGAGTCATATTGGGACTTGAGTAGCTCACTCATTTCCTTGCTGTCATCTGTGTAGGACCCATCTTGTTTAAGTAGGGGCCCAATACTGGACGTTGTTCTCGATTTTGATTTGGCATAGGAGAAGAAATACTTTGGGTTTCTTTCGATTTCATTTATGGCTTTTAGTTCTTCCCGCGATTCCTGACTCCTTAAAGGATTCTTTTAGCTTAAGTTCGATGCTTGCTATTTCTCTGACCAGTGTCTCCCTACGCATTTCAGATATATTGACCTCTTTTAGCCGCTCTGTTATTCTTTTCCGTCGCCTGTAAAGGGAGCGCCTGTCTCTTTCTATTTTACATCTACTCCTCCTTTTTCTTAGAGGGATAAGCCTTGTGCATACATCGAGTGCCACCGAGTTAATCTGTTCTAGGCATAAGTTGGGGTCTGTGTTGCTTAGTATATCTTCCCAGCTTATATCGGTTAGGACTTGGTATACTT
Source organism: Cherax quadricarinatus (assembly GCF_038502225.1). Taxonomy (NCBI): domain Eukaryota; kingdom Metazoa; phylum Arthropoda; class Malacostraca; order Decapoda; family Parastacidae; genus Cherax; species Cherax quadricarinatus. The sequence goes on from NC_091301.1 coordinate 11,080,288, forward strand.
GGTCCCACTTTATGTTTTTGTTATTGAAGTTGAATTTGGTGAATGCTCCCTCGTGACTAGTCTCATTTTGTCGGTCTGGGGCTCCACGCATACATGTCTGAACCTCAATTATGTTGTGATCTGAGTATATTGTTTTTGATATGGTGACATTTCTTATCAGATCATCATTGTTAGTGAAGATGAGGTCTAGTGTATTCTCCAGTCTAGTAGGCTCTATTATTTGCTGGTTTAAATTGAATTTTGTGCAGAGATTTAAAAGCTCGTGTGAGTGTGAGTTTTCATCAGAGCTGCCTCCTGGTGTTATTACTGCAACAATATTATTTGCTATATTCCTCCATTTTAGGTGCCTTAAGTTGAAATCCCCCAGGAGCAAGATGTTGGGTGCAGGAGCTGGAAGATTTTCCAGACAGTGGTCAATTTTTAACAGCTGTTCCTGGAATTGCTGGGATGTTGCATCCGGAGGCTTGTAGACTACCACAATGACTAGGTTTTGGTTCTCGACCTTTACTGCTAAAACTTCCACTACATCATTTGAGGCATTAAGCAGTTCTGTGCAAACAAGTGACTCTGCAATGTACAGGCCAACCCCCCCCCCTTTTGCCTGTTCACTCTGTCACATCTGTATAGGTTGTAACCTGGGATCCATATTTCGTTGTCCAAGTGATCCTTTATGTGGGTCTCAGTGAAAGCCGCGAACATTGCCTTTGCGTCTGCAAGCAGTCCACGGATGAAAGGTATTTTGTTGTTTGTTGCTGGCTTTAGACCCTGTATATTTGCAAAGAAGAATGTTATCGGACTGGTGGTATTGTTGGTACTGGGGGGGGGGATTTTTTTTCCGGCATTAGTATCTGTATCTGTTGGTTTGGAGTGGAGGCCATCGACTGTGGTTCCACTCCAGGAATGACTGGATTTGGTGTACGATTTCTGCCATTTCCTGCCAGTTTTTTTTCCTTCCTGGCACTAAAAACCTCTCCCTCTTGAGTGGCTGTGGCTACCCAGGTTTTCCCATGGCCTGGATGTTTTGTATCTTTTTGTCCCCTTTAGATGGTATGCCTGGCAATTTAAGTTATAGCACAGTCTTTCCTGTACTGAAGAGGTACACATTTCAGGGTGAAAAAGCTTACAGGAAGGGAGTTTGCATTTTCCTGTTGTCATATGGGCATGGCATTTTCTAGGGTGGTCATAGTTGCATGTCCCATCTGTTTTTCCAGATTTCCCATGCCAGCAGATACCAAGTGCATAGTATGTGCACAGGCTTGGTTTCCGCTTGCCTTGGGTTTCTGTGACTGTATTCCCTGTTGGTGCATGTTTCCCTGTCTTACTTCTATCCTCCCTAGCACCAACAATGGAGCTCCCACCAGTTGTTTTTGGTAATTTATCCTCAGTATTGCTATTGGAGTCCTCTTGTTTGCTATTTCCTGCGGTATTTCTAGTTTGCAATATTGGTTTTATCTTATCTTTGACTACACTTGTTTCCCTACTATGGCTCCTGTCCCCTATGAGGTCATTTATATGTATTCCTTCCTGCGTATAATTCCCGGCTACCTGGACAAAATCTCCAGCTTCACCATTACTGTCTCCCAGGACAGTATCTCCAGCTTCACCATTACTGTCTCCCAGGACAGTATCTCCAGCTTCACCATTTCTGTCTCCCAGGACAGCACCTCCAGCTTCACCATTACTGTCTCCCAGGACAGCACTATCAGCCCCACATTTACTGACTACCAGGACATCACCTCCAGCCTTACAGTTTGTGACTACATGACCAGTATCAAGGGCAGTACCATTCAGCCCAGACTTTTTATGTTCCCATCTGTTGTAGAAAGCTTCCAGGTTTTCTATGAAAGCAGCTTTGATGTTGTCCTCTTTTAATACCCTTGTGATTTTAGTCCACAGATTTTCCTCATTTGGGCATACCCAAAAACACTTCTCTGTTTTAATACTGCTTGTAGCTAGTTCTTGAATATCTGCACAAGGGGCGTGACACCAATTTCCACAAAAATGACAATTTATCCATGTGGAAGCCCGTTTGTTTGACTGACCACAGACTACACACAGCTTCATAATGATTTGAATGGTTGATTTACTGCAATTCTACTAGCAACCTCTTGAATATTCTATTAATAACCTTAAATGAAGCTCTAGCTATTTGTATTTCTGTTTCTAACTGTTTTTGTATATTGGACAGCTTACCGTCACGTTCCTGATTTTTAATGTTTGTGTTTATAAGGGCGCCTACAACCCCATCCGTTTACAGTCTGCACTCACAAAATTAAAAAAACCCTTCACCCATTTAACCCTTAAACTGTCTTATAGAAGTGTCTTCTAATAACTCTTCAAGGCATCCGAGTATTCTGTTACTATCAGTCTCCTCCACTCAGGGTCACCTTGTGCTGAACAATCTTTCTTCTCCTTGTCTGGTTCACTAAGTATCTTGTATGTTGTGATCATGTCTTACACAAACACACAGTTACTACGGGCTTAACTATTACTAATGTTGTTGCTGCTCACATGATACTATTACTAGTACCATTACTACTACTTCTACTACTGCAGCTACTACTACGACTACTACTAATGATAATAATATTTCATCTCCTCCTCCTCCTACTCCTATTACCACTACTTCTACTACTTATACTACTACTACTACTACTACTGCTGCTGCTACTACTACTACTTCTACTGCTATTACTTCTGCTACTACTACTACTACTAAAAGTATTGCTGCTGGTCCTACTAGCAGCATTAGTTCTTAAAAATGCTCCCTTCCTTCCCTACCAACCATCCTAATCCCTCCCATCTCCTCGTTTCTTCCCTTACCCTATCCTCCCCCCTTCCCTTATATATCTCGATTCCCTCCCTTTCCCTTTCCCTCTATCGTCCTCCACTCCCTCTCTCCCTCTTTCCATCTCCCTCTCTCCCCTCCCTCTTCTCCCTCCCTTACCCCCCTCCCCACGTTAAATGCCCAGAATATAGTCATTACGAAAAATTCAGATCTGGTCGTTTCAAATTGCCTCTCTCGAAAAAAAGGCCGAACCTTTTATATTAATTTCGTTAATTAAATGTTTTCGTTTTATGCGTTCAAAATATGCGTTCACTATTGTTATCCGACGCCAGATTACACTCAGTGGTAAAAATTACATGTGGAGAGAGAGAGAGAGAGAGAGAGAGAGAGAGAGAGAGAGAGAGAGAGAGAGAGAGAGAGAGAGAGAGAGAGAGAGAGAGAGAGAGAGAGCGTCGTCATGACGATACAGTTATTCATGTCGTATATATTGATGCCTATGTAGAGTGTCAAGCTTGTCATGTTGCACTGTGTTGCGTTGTGTTGTGGTGTACTGTGTGTTGTGTTTTATTGTGTGCTGTGTTGTGTTGCATTGTGTGTTGTGTTGTATTTTGTGTTTTTTGTGTTGTATGTGTTGTAATGTGTATTGTGTTGTATTTGTGTGCTGTGTTGTACTGTGTGTTGTGTTGCACTATGTGTTTTGCTTTATTGTGTATTGTATTGTATTGTGTTGTGTTGTGTTATATTATGTGTTGTGTTATATTGTCTGTTGTGTTGAACTGTATGTTGTGTGTTGTGTTGTATTGTGTGTTGTATTATGTGTTGTGCTGTAAGGTACGTTGTGTTGCAGTGTATGTTGTGTTGTATTGAATTGTATGTTGTGTGTTGCGTTGTATTGTATGTTGCGTTGTATTGTATGTTGTGTTGTATTGTGTATGGTGTTAAACTGCGTGTTGTGTGTTCATCTCAACGGAGCTGAACTCTTCTCCAGGCTGAGGGACTGATCACCTCACTCTTTCTCCAAGGTTGATGGACTGATTACATCACCTTTATTTCATTATTACTGCTTCCTTTGTATTTGACTGAAGAAGGCTACTGTGGAGGCGAAACGTTCCAACAAGATACCCAGCTACTGCACATGTGTCTTAATCTTCAACTTGTTGGTATTT
>NC_091301.1:11089241-11136741 GCF_038502225.1 Cherax quadricarinatus
GGGTCTTGTCGGCTTTACATAGCACACTTCCCCTTCCTCTCTCGTATCACAAATCTATCCTCCATACTTTCTTTCTCTCCCCTCTTTGTAGTCCCACCTTCACCTATATTAAAAAATCCATTTGTCCTGTGCACGAGATAGGTCATTCTGAGAGAGGGTAATTCCTAGTAGTAACTCCAGCTCTGCTGGAACACAAACCTTTGATGCTGCTGTTGCTGCTGGACACTTTACTTCGTGTGAGTATGTGTGGTTTTGCGGATATATACATTTATACTTTAGTTTTTGTCCCTCTCAGTGATGATATCTTCGTAACTTATATCCCCTCCCCCCCGTTCGTGTGTAAGACTGGTCATCAGGAGAGATGGTAACTATGGCCCTGCTGGAAGGAAGCCTTTGAAGTCTCCTAGCTTAGGTTGCCAGGTTTCATTACCCGATGAATGAAACCCTTCTGTGATGGAATATGACAGGGAAAACCCATCATGCGGGATGTAATGTGACAGTGAAACCCATCCTGCGGGATGTAATGCGACAGGGTAAATCTATCCTGTGTGATGGAATGTGAAAGAGTAAACCCATCCTGAATGATGGAATATGATAGGGAAATCCATCCTATGTGATGGAATATAACAGGGCAAACTTAGTTATTCTTCTCAATCATATAAAATAAGGAAGCACAACACCTCTTACGTACCCAAGTTAGTGTAACAATAATACAAACATCCTGCCTCCACCCGTCTCTCCCACTCAACTCTATTCCTCCCACATTTCTTCCTTCACCTTTACTCTCTCCTTGCCCCCTCCCCTCCTTCATTTGCTTCATGGAGGCTGGATTATAAACACCAGCATTATCCTGCCTTGGGTCGTAAATCACGACTATCCTCGCTTCTAACTTCCCCGTGCCCGCTCCACTACCCTCTGTGAATCCCGCTGGATTTCTAAGTATAAAAGGGAATTATAGATGCGAACAGGATTACAGTGGCCAACAGCGCCCAGAGAGGCCAGGCAGGTTCTAAATCCCACCACTGTCTCCTGCTTATAGCCTCACGTAGCTCTGTTTGAAGATTATTTGAAAGGATTGACGTTTGGACTGCACGAGTAGGAGGTGGTGGTTCTATTTGTACTACTGACGGGGTTGTGACCGCCTCTGCACGCGTCCCAAGAGCTCGCAGGAAGGTAGAAAAGGGATATGGCACTGGGGAAGCAAACCCTTCTAGAGGCTGGGTCGCGAATGGAGCGACAATAAGGTAGGATCAGGGAACTGGAGGGACGGGTTTTACAAATGGCTTCTCCGCAGTGTCAGTGCTGGAGGGGTACTTAGTGCTCGTGGGTTCCCACGTACCCAGCACACACGTACATGTACTCACATACAAACACACAGAGGAACTGTGACCCGAACTCTTCAACCACAAACAAGAAGGTACACACACACACACAAAATAACAAAATTCGTATCCAGTACCTCCTACCATTCCTTGGCAGTATTTCTATCTTCTGTCTTTATAACGACAAACATTTATTAGCCAAAAGATGAGTTCAGAGTGTAAAAAAAAAGTGTGAAAATTTTTAAACTTATGTATGTAAATAAAAAGGTCAAAACGTGCATGGAAATCAATAGATGTAAACAAAAGCTGATATATATGTTCAAAACTTATTTGATTTTTTGGAAGTAATATTCCTACCACAGATTTTGTATATGCAATCATTATAGTGTGTATAAAAAAGTACCATATTTAATAATAATAATAATAATAATAATAATAATAATACTGATGATAATAGTAACAATAATAATAATAATAATAATAATAATAATAATAATAATAATACTGATGATAATAATAATAATAATAATAATAATAATAATAATAATAATAATAATTATTATTATTATTATTATTTCTACAAGTACATGATACAACCATTACAGACTTAGCTCACATCACTAACATACTATATAAAAAGTCTCTGGTTATGTAAGAGCATTTCTGGCAGCTTAAGTTATTCTTGTCCCCCAAGACGCGACCCACACCAGTCGTCTAACACCCAGGTACCTACTTACTGCTAGGTGAACAGGGGCAACAGGTATAAGGACACATACCCAACGTTTCCACCCGTGCCCGGGGTCGATCCCTGGACCCCTCAGTGTGTGTGGAGCAGAGAACGCTAACAACCAAGCCACGAGCGATTTCATATATCTTCATCAAGTCTTAAAATTGAGTCATATACAAATATATTTAGCTACTTAATCCTGAGTGATCATTTTGTACAACGGTTGTGAGGGAGGAGTCAGCGTGTAATGCGATAAAACGTGTGTTTTGGCACGCTCTGATGATTATGCTCTGACGTCATGCTGTCCCTGAATCAAAACACGTAATTCCCTTTCTTTGTAGTTTAGAAAATTTATTTAAGAACTGAAATGGTCAAAGCCTTTTTTTTTTTTTTCAAAAGTATTCGCCCAATTGTCTTTATCACATTTATTTTAAATAATCTTCATCGTGTTATCATTATGATTAACTTCACATATTTTTTTAATTATCATCTTCGGCAGCACATCATCGCCTCATGTTCCTTATAGTTCCCAGTGTTGTTGCATCGTATAAGTTCCCAGTGTTGTTGCATCGTATAAGTTCCCAGTGTTGTTGTATCGTATAAGTTCCCAGTGTTGTTGTATCGTATAAGTTCCCAGTGTTGTTGTATCGTATAAGTTCCCAGTGTTGTTGCATCGTATAAGTTCCCAGTGTTGTTGTATCGTATAAGTTCCCAGTGTTGTTGTATCGTATAAGTTCCCAGTGTTGTTGTATCGTATAAGTTCCCAGTGTTGTTGCATCGTATAAGTTCCCAGTGTTGTTGCATCGTATAAGTTCCCAGTGTTGTTGCATCGTATAAGTTCCCAGTGTTGTTGCATCGTATAAGTTCCCAGTGTCGTTGCATCGTATAAGTTCCCAGTGTTGTTGCATCGTATAAGTTCCCAGTGTTGTTGCATCGTATAAGTTCCCAGTGTTGTTGCATCGTATAAGTTCCCAGTGTCGTTGCATCGTATAAGTTCCCAGTGTTGTTGCATCGTATAAGTCCCCAGTGTTGTTGCATCGTATAAGTTCCCAGTGTTGTTGCATCGTATAAGTTCCCAGTGTTGTTGCATCGTATAAGTTCCCAGTGTTGTTGCATCGTATAAGTTCCCAGTGTCGTTGCATCGTATAAGTTCCCAGTGTTGTTGCATCGTATAAGTTCCCAGTGTTGTTGCATCGTATAAGTTCCCAGTGTTGTTGCATCGTATAAGTTCCCAGTGTTGTTGCATCGTATAAGTTCCCAGTGACGTTGCATCGTATAAGTTCCCAGTGTTGTTGCATCGTATAAGTTCCCAGTGTTGTTGTATCGTATAAGTTCCCAGTGTCGTTGTATCGTATAAGTTCCCAGTGTTGTTGTATCGTATAAGTTCCCAGTGTTGTTGCATCGTATAAGTTCCCAGTGTTGTTGCATCGTATAAGTTCCCAGTGTTGTTGCATCGTATAAGTTCCCAGTGTTGTTGCATCGTATAAGTTCCCAGTGACGTTGCATCGTATAAGTTCCCAGTGTTGTTGCATCGTATAAGTTCCCAGTGTTGTTGTATCGTATAAGTTCCCAGTGTTGTTGTATCGTATAAGTTCCCAGTGTTGTTGTATCGTATAAGTTCCCAGTGTCGTTGCATCGTATAAGTTCCCAGTGTTGTTGTATCGTATAAGTTCCCAGTGTTGTTGTATCGTATAAGTTCCCAGTGTTGTTGCATCGTATAAGTTCCCAGTGTCGTTGCATCGTATAAGTTCCCAGTGTTGTTGCATCGTATAAGTTCCCAGTGACGTTGCATCGTATAAGTTCCCAGTGTCGTTGCATCGTATAAGTTCCCAGTGTTGTTGCATCGTATAAGTTCCCAGTGTTGTTGCATCGTATAAGTTCCCAGTGTCGTTGCATCGTATAAGTTCCCAGTGTCGTTGCATCGTATAAGTTCCCAGTGTTGTTGCATCGCATAAGTTCCCAGTGTCGTTGCATAGTATAAGTTCCCAGTGTCGTTGAATCGTATAAGTTCCCAGTGTCGTTGCATCGTATAAGTTCCCAGTGTCGTTGCATCGTTTAAGTTCCCAGTGACGTTGCATCGTATAAGTTCCCAGTGTCGTTGCATCGTATAAGTTCCCAGTGTCGTTGCATCGTATAAGTTCCCAGTGTTGTTGCATCGTATAAGTTCCCAGTGTTGTTGCATCGTATAAGTTCCCAGTGTTGTTGCATCGTATAAGTTCCCAGTGTTGTTGCATCGTATAAGTTCCCAGTGTTGTTGCATCGTATAAGTTCCCAGTGTCGTTGCATAGTATAAGTTCCCAGTGTCGTTGCATCGTATAAGTTCCCAGTGTCGTTGCATAGTATAAGTTCCCAGTGTCGTTGCATAGTATAAGTTCCCAGTGACGTTGCATCGTATAAGTTCCCAGTGTCGTTGCATCGTATAAGTTCCCAGTGTCGTTGCATCGTATAAGTGCCCAGTGTCGTTGCATCGTATAAGTTCCCAGTGTCGTTGTATCGTATAAGTTCCCAGTGTCGTTGCATCGTATAAGTTCCCAGTGTCGTTGCATCGTATAAGTTCCCAGTGTCGTTGCATCGTATAAGTTCCCAGTGTGGTTGCATCGTATAAGTTCCCAGTGTCGTTGCATCGTATAAGTTCCCGGTGTCGTTGCATCGTATAAGTTCCCGGTGTCGTTGCACCGTATAAGTTCCCAGTGACGTTGCATCGTATAAGTTCCCAGTGTCGTTGCATCGTATAAGTTCCCAGTGTCGTTGCATCGTATAAGTTCCCAGTGTTGTTGCATCGTATAAGTTCCCAGTGTTGTTGCATCGTATAAGTTCCCAGTGTCGTTGCATCGTATAAGTTCCCAGTGTCGTTGCATCGTATAAGTTCCCGGTGTCGTTGCATCGTATAAGTTCCCGGTGTCGTTGCACCGTATAAGTTCCCAGTGACGTTGCATCGTATAATTTCCCAGTGTCGTTGCATCGTATAAGTTCCCAGTGTCGTTGCATCGTATAAGTTCCCGGTGTCGTTGCATCGTATAAGTTCCCGGTGTCGTTGCACCGTATAAGTTCCCAGTGACGTTGCATCGTATAAGTTCCCAGTGTCGTTGCATCGTATAAGTTCCCAGTGTCGTTGCATCGTATAAGTTTCCAGTGTTGTTGCATCGTATAAGTTCCCAGTGTTGTTGCATCGTATAAGTTCCCAGTGTTGTTGCATCGTATAAGTTCCCAGTGTTGTTGCATCGTATAAGTTCCCAGTGTTGTTGCATCGTATAAGTTCCCAGTGTCGTTGCATAGCATAAGTTCCCAGTGTCGTTGCATCGTATAAGTTCCCAGTGTCGTTGCATAGCATAAGTTCCCAGTGTCGTTGCATCGTATAAGTTCCACTGTCATTTTCACCGTCATCGCTTCACTTCCATTATCATTTTCATCACTTGGGAGAAAATTGTCTTCCTACGACTTACGGGGAGGGAAAACTGGTGAGAGGAAGTGGAGGGCCAGCTGGAGCCTCCAGGAGCCTCACCCGGGGGATCACTATAACAACTCTCCAGGGTAGTGTTTCTCCCTGTTAGTCCACGGTAAGTCACAGTCAACAACTGTTAATAAATGAACGGAAGAATGAACAGGGATTCGAACCCAGGTCCTTTTAGGCATCAGCTTCAACGTTGGACCTTGTCCAATAAACAGAATAAAGGACAGTTTGAGGCCCCCATTCCAGTGTTCGGTTTATTCAACAAGTTATGGGTTATGACACATGATAACCCATATATATTTATTATCATATTCATACGTAAAATGTTTTAGGGTTAAGATATATCTTGTATTAATAAAGTTATAAGTGTTAATGCAATAATTTGGTATCTCTAGCAAGTAATTTGGTATTTCTAGCAAGTAATTTGGTATCTCTAGCAAGTAATTTGGTATTTCTAGCAAGTAATTTGGTATTTCTAGCAAGTAATTTGGTATTTCTACCAAGTAATTTGGTATCTCTAGCAAGTAATTTGGTATCTTTAGCAAGTAATTTGGTATCTCTAGCAAGTAATTTGGTATTTCTAGCAAGTAATTTGGTATCTTTAGCAAGTAATTTGGTATCTTTAGCAAGTAATTTGGTATCTCTAGAAAGTAATTTGATATCCCTAGCATAATCAGGCGTTGAAATGGTGCCAACGCCCGAGGATGGCCAAGAGAGGCAGCGGGCGTCAGTTCGGTAAGTGACACTTAAAGACAGTACTACCTGCGACTGCGGCAACCGTCTACGGCAAGGGAAGTGTCCTTGGGAAGTACCTAGATTACAGAGTACCGAGTCGCCCGTGTAAGTTAATTTGCCGCCATATAACGCCTATGGGGAGGGTTATACAAGCTTCCTGAGGGTGGAACCAGATAGCGACGAACCCAGAGGTCATCTGACAAGCAGGTGACCTCCACCACCACAGTGAACCTCTCCTCACAACCTTAATTAAAAATTATAGTATATGGAATTAATTAATCATTCGGGAATAAATAAATTGATTGAAATTTGGGTTACTGTGAATGCTTAGTGAAGAAATATCACATCTTAAGCTGTAGATGTGTCTGAGTCAGTGGTGGGAATATTAATTTAGTGGAAGACGTAAGGTTCTCTTTGTGACTCGACTCCACAAGAGAAGACATGGGATGAAGAGAGAACAATGAATATCATCACCAGATTATTACTCCATCATTACCACATGATTACCCCATCATCACCACCACATCATCACTACATCATCATCCACACATCACTTTTATTTCTACATCTGCATCAACACTGTTATTATTCATTATTATCATCATCATCATTCCTTTGTCTGTCCACCTCCCCTTCACTCTCATATTCCATCATTTTTATTTTCCTCTCTCCCACTCCCCTTAATTATTCTATTTATTTATTCTCTCTTAGTATTTTTTCTTTATTCATTAACATTTCATTTTTTACTTCCTCTTCCTTTTTTTCTCGTTTCTTCTTTTCTTCTTTCTTTCCAACCTTTATTCTCCTCCTTTTCGCCTTCTTCTTTTGTTATTATTATTATTATTATTATTATTATTATTATTATTATTATTATTATTATCTTTTAATTTTTATTTTCTTCTTCTTCTCTCTCTCTCTCTCTCTCTCTCTCTCTCTCTCTCTCTCTCTCTCTCTCTCTCTCTCTCTCTCTCTCTCTCTCTCTCTCCTTCGTCTCTGTTTTGTTCTCCTCCTCCTTTATTTTCGTTTTCACTTCCAACCCTTCATTAGATACCTCTCGTTCCCCTCTTCCTGCCTGCCTATTTATCCAATTCTCCATCTCTCTCCTTCCCTTGATTCTTCCCCTCTCTTTCTCTTCTTATTTTGTTTCATCTTCCCCTCTCCTCTTCCCCCGATCTTTAACATTTTTATGCAACATTCGTAATGCTCTCTCTCTCTCTCTCTCTCTCTCTCTCTCTCTCTCTCTCTCTCCCTCCACTCTAACCAAATGACTCGTTGCGGAGCTATCAACCATCTTAATTGCGTTTCACAGCCTGGCTCATCTTTTGACTGGCTGCTTCTAACACTCATCACTACCTCTCTCCCTCGTCACCCCACACCTCTCGAACGCAAGGATGAATGGCACGGCGTGGGCTAGGGGTGGGTTGAGGGTGGGCTGTGGGTGGGTCAAGCGTGGGGTGCGTGTGGATTGAAGGGCGGGTGTGGATATGGGCGTGGGTTTGCAGCAGGTGTAGGGTAGTGAGACAGGGAGTGAAACAGGGTGTGAGGCAGTACTCACCTATTTGTGGTTGCAGGAGTCCAGTCACAGCTCCTGGCCCCGCCTCTTTGCTAATCGTGCGGGCCGGGTGTAAGGCAGATACTATCAGTCATGTTGTATATGAATGGTATACAATACCGACAAGATGAAGAATTAGACACATGTGCAATATCTGGGTATCTTTATTTGTAGACGTTTCGCCCTCCAGTGGCTCTATCAATACAATTATATTGCATTGTATTGATGAAGATACCCAGATGTTGCACATGTGTCTAATTCTCCATTATCAGTCATGAATACGGTAATCCCTAGTGCATTTACTCGGAGAAACGTGCACCCCTAAGCGTATATTGAGGACAGTTCAGGTCAGCGCCCCTGTACGCGAACTCAAGGAGAAACCCGGCCCAGAGAGCCTGCCACTCACCACGTACGTAGTCCTTACGTAGAAAGAAATATTTATAAATGGGCTAACCGTGTTTACAGCTGCCCTATAAATTACTTGTAAGTTCTTTAAAAAAATGACCGAGTAATATGCATGTCAGAGATAGCTAGTTAGTGTGTCACTGATAATTATCTGACTAGCAGGATCCATTGATAATCCCAGTTGATAAATGTTGCGTGGTGACTCCAGCAGCTGACTGGAGAGCCACGTCATCTTCGGACCTCGGGAATTCACTGACCTGAAGAATGAGGCTCTTGTACAACATTTGGGAATCTTTATTGAGGAAACGTTTCGCCACACAGTGGCTTCGTCGGTCTCGATACAAAGAAGAACGGTGGGAAAAGAGGAGGTAGAGGAGTTTGGGATACTCAGTCCCTCAGCCTGGAATCGATGTATTCGGTCCATCAGTCTTGAAGATTGATGGACTGATCACATAGATTCCAGGCTGAGGGACTGGTTACTTTAAACTCCTCTTTTTCCACAGTTCTTCTTTGTATTGGACTGATGAAGCCACTGTGTGGCGAAACATTTTCTCAGTAAGATTCCCAAATGTTGCATAAGCGTCTCATTCTGCAACTTGTGGGTTTTCAAAACCACTTATCAAATCACTGACCTACCTTCATGATGACCCCAGATGTCAACAAAGAGCAGTAGCCATTAAAAAATTATTTTTTCTATAAATGATTTAGAAAACAGACAAACAGATAAATGAAACACTTCTGCAGCACTTGGAAATCTTTAATGTGGCAACGTTTTGTCAAGTGAAACGTTGCTACGATAAAATGTCACATTAGTTGCACATGTGTCATTTTACCTGATATATTGTCGGTAATTCTACACTTACTACTGCTGTGTTTCTTAACAATGTGGTTCATGGTCCTGCTAGTTTCCCCTATGTATACCTCATCGCATCCCCCACAAGGGATTACTTTACATACCAGGTTAGCCCGAACTTTACCAGTTCATGTAAACTCTTTAAAGAAGAGTTAGGTGAGTAGAATTCTGGGAGAGGAGAGGGAATATGAAGGAGATATGATAGGGTAGGAGGGAGGAAGAGAGGGTAGAAGGTGGAAGAGAGGAAGGGCAGGAGGGAGGGGAAGAGAGAGGATAGGAGAGAAGATAGAAGGGAGAAAAGAGAGGGCAGGAGTAAGAAAGAAAAGGGAGGGATAGGAGCAGGAAGGGAGGGAGAGGAGCAGAGTGGGGGGAAGAGGAGCAGGAAGGGAGGTTGACAAGGGCGTGACAGTGCCAATCAGTGCCAGGTGATGAGAGGCCTTTACTAACGTGCTAACATGTGTCAAATCAGTGTCACTCCTCCCTCTTACCCCTCACTTCTCTACTCTCTCTCTCTCTCTCTCTCTCTCTCTCTCTCTCTCTCTCTCTCTCTCTTTCTCTCTCTCTCTCTCTCTCTCTCTCTCTCTCTCTCTCTCTCTCTCTCTCTCTCTCTCTCTCTCTCTCTCTCTCTCTCTCTCTCTCTCTCGTACCTTATCCTCAATGCATTCCCTCAGCCTATCTTCCGTCTCCCTCCCTCCTTCCCTCCCTCTCTTCCTTGCCTCCTACATCACTCCACAAACCCTCAATCCAACATTTTTCAATTTCCACCTCAACCCCTGTTATATGTGGCTCTGCAGCCCTAGCTCGCAGCCAGCCTCCTCGCCCGCCCTCTCCTGCACTAATAGCAATTTCACACTCACGGTCCAGTGAGGGGAGAGAGGGAGAGTGAGACGAGAAGAGAGAGAGGGAAAGAGAGAGAAAGAGAGGGAGAAGGAAAATAGAGAGAGAGATAGAGAGAAAGAGAGTGAGAGTGAGAGTGATATATAAAAGAGGCAAAGAGTAGAAGGTTTTTCCCTCCTAAACGACGGCTGTTTGAGAGAGGACTGGCTGTTACTACCTCGATAGAGGGCTATCCTTTATTATCAGATGGTTGAAGCAGAGATCGTAAAGTAAGACGTAAGGCTCTCTCCCCACCCTCCACTGTCTCCAGCCACCTCCTGCATGACACAGAGGGGAAGGGAACACTACACTGCGCTGGAAAAACAGTCAAACAATTTATCTTAAAAGGAAATGAAGTGGATATATGTCATGAATATTACCTCGCTTACTACTGCTATAAATACTATACTTCAGAGTGTAAATGCTGGAGACCCACAATATTTAATTACTATGCTACTACTATTACTATTACTACTATTACTACTACTACTGCTGCTGCTGCTGCTGCTGTTTTAAATACTGTCCTTCAGATGGACCGTGGCTTATAAAATGCTTTTTTCTTTAATATTTGGTTCTTAAAGGACTTAATAGTGTTGGTATTAAGGTCTTCTAGGAGAGAGACTTCCAGTAGTCTACAACTTTGACTATCAATGAAGATATTATCCATTTTTGTCTTCAACAATTTACCTCTGAGTACCGTGTCACTTCTGTGAGTAAATATTTAACATTGTACTTCAAAAGAGATCTCCAGTCTTTTTTTTTTTTTTAGTAGTAGACGGGTGGGAAGGTAGGGGAGGAGTTAGGGTAGGGTGAAATTATGAAAGTAAAATGTGGATAAATAGTGGGAAGGGGAGAGGAACAAAAAAGATGTGTAGCCTATCAATTCTTAATTGGGAGTAGGGTAAATTTTATTGTCTCATCTATTCAGTGAAAGGAGTGGGGGGGGGGGGTCGTGTTTAGAGTTGGATAAGCTTCATCGCTTCACTGGGTCCAAAGGTGAGCGTTAACCGCTGTGTACCGGACAAGTTCTGCAGTTGCTTGAGTTTATTAAGTTTGTTCAGTATCTTGAAGGTGTATGTGAGCGCAACTTGCATATGCTGAATGAAAACAACAACTTGAGTGATTGAAGTCTTTCTTTGGAAGTTTTGTTTTCCTTCTTGAAGATGATGTAAGTTTTCTTGCTCTTCTTTGCACTCTCTCTCAAGTTTATCAAAATATTTTACGTAAATAGGCGGGCCACAACTGAATAAGACATTCGAAGTCAGGACTAAAAAGAGCACTGTACGGTGTTTTTAGTCTTTCTGGAGTTTCGTGTTCAGATTTCTTCCCATGAGACCAAGAGTCCTGTTGTTCTCTCAGAGAGAGACAGTGTATATGGATGGTATACTTCAAACTCCTCATAACTACGGTGCTCTTCACTAACTCCGAGGCTGAGGGACTGATTACCTTTTATATGTAGTTCTACTGTCTTCCAGTGTTGCACTTTTGACTGCGTAACTTAAATAAAAGTCGTGGTTCCCAAAGGGTAAACGACCTGCCTAGTCTAGGGGCTTTTATATTATTTAAAATGGAAAATAAACCACTTTAGGGCCAGCTTGTACCTTCATATTAAATGTGGAACGTTAATTAGTCAATATTAAATTTGTTATAAGGAATGACATAAAAACTCACCAATACAAACAATAGCATATATATTATTAAACGCACATATACCACATACAACCTGCTCTACTAAATACCAACATTACTACACTCCAGCTCACCTTCACCCAGTACTCTCATTAGCTCACTAGCACACTGCTACTAGTGAGTAAAAAAATATAAATATTAACAGAGAGCCTCCGTGATACTTCCCCTTCTTCTGCAGGCTGCTCAGCCTGCAGGCTGTACAAATACTCTCCCACAACTTAAACAGGCCTCTGCACACCAGGGCTTTACAGGTAAATATGAGAGCACCTAAATTAATAAACTAACCTATGGTATAAACTTACAAAAAGAAACACACACATCTTGCTGCACCTGCTGCGTCAGCATACTGCCTCACACACACACACCTCACTTTCGTCTCCTGACCACTCTGATTAACCATGAATAATACGCGCCCGGTTTCAGAACGAATCCCGGAAAATGGCATTATATATGGAGCGGTTTTTTTTTTTTTTTACAATATTCACCAGAACACTGCGTAATATCCAATTATGTCCTTTAATTTGTATTGATAAAGCCACTGAATGGCGAAACGTCTACAATAAATATACCCAGATGTCAGTGCTCAGTCAGTGCTCATGGTTATTCCACGATCCATTTTTTTTCTCATTTCTCCCTGACCTAGAGCACTGTATTGACTTGCACCCTGGTAAAGATGACAGGGAAAACACTGACCAAGGTCATGGACACAGGGGAGGTCATTTAGGGGTAAGTATCGCTAATAACCAAAATAATAAGCTTATGACTTTGTTGTGAAGTCTTTCCTCTTCTTCATATGAATAAAAGCATCCAGTGAGGGGATCCAGTAATCCCTTGCCGCAAAGGGTCGTTGACATGTTCCTGCCGTTTTAATAATACCAAAAACGACAAAACAAGCTATTTTCTTCTGATAATCCCCTCAAATATGAAACTAACACCGTGGCCTTTTATCAATAGTGACCTGACCTTACCCTACCTGCCTCCTCTTCACCTTACCTTCCCCCTCCCCTCATGTCCCTTTTATCATTCCCTACCCACCTTAACTACCCTCTTTCCCACTGTCACTCCTGCCCATTCTCTCCACACATGAGGTATCAGGAAGGTAGACCAGCATTCTACCTCTCCTGTTGACGTGTTCCAACTCAGGCTGACACATTTCATTACCTACCTGGAGGGTGTTTCGGGGGTCAACGCCCCCGCGGCCCAGTCCTTGACCAGGCCTCCCGGTGAATCAGAACCTGATTAACCAGACTGTTACTGCTGGTCGCACGTAGCCTAACGTACGAACCACAGCCCGGCTGATCGGGCACTTGCTTTAGGTGTTTGCCAGCTCCGTCTTGACGGCAGCCAGGAGTATGTCAGTAATAAAACATGACAAGGAAACGAGTCTTTTACTCCCACTGTGTAACTAGCGTATGTACCCACTATGCAGCGATCGTTTATTTATTAAATTAATGGTATGTAAAAGAGACAAGCAGATGAATAATGTACAACACTTGGATATCTTTACAGTGGAGACGTTTCGCCAGTGCAGGCAATAATAGCACTAGACACGGTGGAAGATGTGCAGAAGTGGTCTGAAGTGATCAATCCCCTCAGCCTTGATGGATCTGTTGGAGACGGTGGAAGACGTGAAGAAGTAATCTTAGGTGATCAGTCCCTCAGCCTTGAAAGGAGGAGTTCAGATCCATCAAGCGTGATGGACTGCACACGTCCTTTCAAGTCTGAGGGGCTGATCTCCTTAAACTGTTTTTTCATGCCTTCTACTGTCTCCAGTATTCTCTGTACCGGAATGATAAAGTCACTGGTTGGCCAAACGTCTCCGCTGTAAAGGTAACCAAGTGTTTAACACGTGTCTTGTTCATGTGACTACCGTATGAAATAGTGCGTGTGTGTGTGTGTGTGTGTGTGTGTGTGTGTGTGTGTGTGTGTGTGTGTGTGTGTGTGTGTGTGTGTGTGTGTGTACTCACCTATTTGTGGTTGCAGCAGGGGTTGAGTCACAGATCCTGGCCCCGGTTCGCTGGTCGCTACTAGGTCCACTCTATGCTCCAAGAGCTCTACCGTATCTCTTTTTAAGGCTATGTATGGATCCTGTGTGTGTGTACTCACCTAGTTGTACTCACCTAGTTGAGGTTGCGGGGGTCGAGTCCGAGCTCCTGGCCCCGCCTCTTCACTGATCGCTACTAGGTCACTCTCCCTGAGCCGTGAGCTTTATCATACCTCTGCTTAAAGCTATGTATGGATCCTGCCTCCACTACATCGCTTCCCAAACTATTCCACTTACTGACTACTCTGTGGCTGAAGAAATACTTCCTAACATCCCTGTGATTCATCTGTGTCTTCAGCTTCCAACTGTGTCCCCTTGTTACTGTGTCCAATCTCTGGAACATCCTGTCTTTGTCCACCTTGTCAATTCCTCTCAGTATTTTGTATGTCGTTATCATGTCCCCCCTATCTCTCCTGTCCTCCAGTGTCGTCAGGTTGATTTCCCTTAACCTCTCCTCGTAGGACATACCTCTTAGCTCTGGGACTAGTCTTGTTGCAAACCTTTGCACTTTCTCTAGTTTCTTCACGTGCTTGGCTAGGTCTGGGTTCCAAACTGGTGCAGCATACTCCAATATGGGCCTAACGTACACGGTGTACAGGGTCCTGAATGATTCCTTATTAAGATGTTGGAATGCTGTTCTGAGGTTTGCTAGGCGCCCATATGCTGCAGCAGTTATTTGGTTGATGTGCGCTTCAGGAGATGTGCCTGGTGTTATACTCACCCCAAGATCTTTTTCCTTGAGTGAGGTTTGTAGTCTCTGACCCCCTAGACTGTACTCCGTCTGCGGCCTTCTTTGCCCTTCCCCAATCTTCATGACTTTGCACTTGGTGGGATTGAACTCCAGGAGCCAATTGCTGGACCAGGTCTGCAGCCTGTCCAGATCCCTTTGTAGTTCTGCCTGGTCTTCGATCGAGTGAATTCTTCTCATCAACTTCACGTCATCTGCAAACAGGGACACCTCAGAGTCTATTCCTTCCGTCATGTCGTTCACAAATACCAGAAACAGCACTGGTCCTAGGACTGACCCCTGTGGGACCCCGCTGGTCACAGGTGCCCACTCTGACACCTCGCCACGTACCATGACTCGCTGCTGTCTTCCTGACAAGTATTCCCTGATCCATTGTAGTGCCTTCCCTGTTATCCCTGCTTGGTCCTCCAGTTTTTGCACCAATCTCTTGTGTGGAACTGTGTCAAACGCCTTCTTGCAGTCCAAGAAAATGCAATCCATCCACCCCTCTCTCTCTTGTCTTACTGCTGTCACCATGTCATAGAACTCCAGTAGGTTTGTGACACAGGATTTCCCGTCCCTGAAACCATGTTGGCTGCTGTTGATGAGATCGTTCCTTTCTAGGTGTTCCACCACTCTTCTCCTGATAATCTTCTCCATGATTTTGCATACTATACATGTCAGTGACACTGGTCTGTAGTTTAATGCTTCATGTCTGTCTCCTTTTTTAAAGATTGGGACTACATTTGCTGTCTTCCATGCCTCAGGCAATCTCCCTGTTTCGATAGATGTATTGAATATTGTTGTTAGGGGTACACATAGCGCCTCTGCTCCCTCTCTCAATACCCATGGGGAGATGTTATCTGGCCCCATTGCCTTTGAGGTATCTAGCTCACTCAGAAGCCTCTTCACTTCTTCCTCGGTTGTGTGCACTGTGTCCAGCACTTGGTGGTGTGCCCCACCTCTCCGTCTTTCTGGAGTCCCTTCTGTCTCCTCTGTGAACACTTCTTTGAATCTCTTGTTGAGTTCTTCACATACTTCACGGTCATTTCTTGTTGTCTCTCCTCCTTCCTTCCTTAGCCTGATTACCTGGTCCTTGACTGTTGTTTTCCTCCTGATGTGGCTGTACAACAGTTTCGGGTCAGATTTGGCTTTCGCTGCTATGTCATTTTCATATTGTCTTTGGGCCTCCCTTCTTATCTGTGCATATTCGTTTCTGGCTCTACGACTGTTCCCCTTATTCTCCTGGGTCCTTTGCCTTCTATATTTCTTCCATTCCCTAGCACACTTGGTTTTTGCCTCCCTGCACCTTTGGGTAAACCATGGGCTCATCCTGGCTTTTTCATTATTCCTGTTACCCTTGGGTACAAACCTCTCCTCAGCCTCCTTGCATTTTGTTGCTACATATTCCATCATCTCATTAACTGGCTTCCCTGCCAGTTCTCTGTCCCACTGAACCCCGTTCAGGTAGTTCCTCATTCCTGTGTAGTCCCCTTTCTTGTAGTTTGGCTTCATTCGTCCTGGCCTTCCTGCTTCTCCCTCCACTTGTAGCTCTACTGTGTATTCGAAGCTTAAAACCACATGGTCACTGGCCCAAGGGGTCTTTCATATGTGATGTCCTCGATATCTGCACTACTCAAGGTGAATACTAAGTCCAGCCTTGCTGGGGTGTGTGTGTGTGTGTGTGTGTGTGTGTGTGTGTGTGTGTGTGTGTGTGTGTGTGTGTGTGTGTGTGTCAGCATACTTACGTCCACTTAGCTGTGCCAGGGAGGATAGACTTCTATTGATTATCATGTATGGCTTACTGTCTGACCTGTCATATCTACTTCTCCACTGAGCTGTACTTCACTACGTCACTTTATTGTACATCACTACGTCACTGTTTACTGTACTTCACTACGTCACTGTTTATTTACTTCACTACGTCACTGTTTATTGTACTTCACTACGTCACTGTTATTACATTTCACTACGTCACTGTTTATTGTACTTCACTACGTCACTGTTATTACATTTTACTACGTCACTGTTTATTGTACTTCACTACGTCACTGTTATTACATTTCACTACGTCACTGTTTATTGTACTTCACTACGTCATTGTTTATTGTACTTCACTACGTCACTGTTATTACAGTTCACTACGTCACTGTTATAACACTTCACTACGTCACTGTTTATTGTACTTCGCTACGTCACTGATATTACATTTCACTACGTCACTGTTTATTGTACTTCACTACGTCACTGTTATTACATTTTACTACGTCACTGTTTATTGTACTTCACTACGTCACTGTTATTACATTTCACTACGTCACTGTTTATTGTACTTCACTACGTCACTGTTATTACACTTCACTACGTCACTGTTATAACACTTCACTACGTCACTGTTTATTGTACTTCACTACGTCACTGTTATTACAGTTCACTACGTCACTGTTATAACACTTCACTACGTCACTGTTTATTGTACTTCACTACGTCACTGTTATTACAATTCACTACGTCACTGTTATTACACTTCACTACGTCACTGTTTATTGTACTTCACTACGTCACTGCTTATTGTACTTCACTACGTCACTGTTATTACATTTCACTACGTCACTGTTTATTGTACTTCACTACGTCACTGTTATTACACTTCACTACGTCACTGTTTATTGTACTTCACTACGTCACTGCTTATTGTACTTCACTACGTCACTGTTATTACATTTCACTACGTCACTGTTTATTGTACTTCACTACGTCACTGCTTATTGTACTTCACTACGTCACTGTTATTACAATTCACTACGTCACTGTTATTACACTTCACTACGTCACTGTTTATTGTACTTCACTACGTCACTGCTTATTGTACTTCACTACGTCACTGTTATTACATTTCACTACGTCACTGCTTATTGTACTTCACTACGTCACTGTTATTACATTTCACTACGTCACTGTTTATTGTACTTCACTACGTTACTGTTATTACACTTCACTACGTCACTGTTTATTGTACTTCACTACGTCGCTTATTACATTTCACTACGTCACTGTTTATTGTACTTCACTACGTCGCTTATTACATTTCACTACGTCACTGTTTATTGTACTTCACTACGTCACTGTTATTACAGTTCACTAAGTCACTGTTATTACAGTTCACTACGTCACTGTTTATTGTACTTCACTACGTCACTGTTATTACAATTCACTACGTCACTGTTTATTGTACTTCACTACGTCACTGTTTATTGTACTTCACTACGTCACTGTTATTACACTTCACTACGTCACTGTTTATTGTACTTCACTACGTCACTGTTTATTGTACTTCACTACGTCACTGTTATTACATTTCACTACGTCACTGTTTATTGTACTTCACTACGCCACTGTTATTACACTTAACTACGTCACTGTTTATTGTACTTCACTACGTCACTGTTATTACAATTCACTACGTCACTGTTTATTGTACTTCACTACGTCACTGTTTATTGTACTTCACTACGTCGCTTATTACATTTCACTACGTCACTGTTTATTGTACTTCACTACGTCACTGTTATTACAGTTCACTACGTCACTGTTATTAAACTTCACTACGTCACTGTTTATTGTACTTCACTACGTCACTGTTATTACACTTCACTACGTCACTGTTTATTGTACTTCACTACGTCACTGTTATTACACTTCACTACGTCACTGTTTATTGTACTTCACTACGTCACTGTTTATTGTACTTCACTACGTCACTGTTATTACATTTCACTACATCACTGTTTATTGTACTTCACTACGTCACTTATTACATTTCACTACGTCACTGTTTATTGTACTTCACTACGTCACTGTTATTACACTTCACTACGTCACTGTTTATTGTACTTCACTACGTCACTGTTTATTGTACTTCACTACGTCACTGTTATTACATTTCACTACGCCACTGTTTATTGTACTTCACTACGTCACTTATTACATTTCACTACGTCACTGTTTATTGTACTTCACTACGTCACTGTTATTACACTTAACTACGTCACTGTTTATTGTACTTCACTACGTCACTGTTTATTGTACTTCACTACGTCACTTATTACATTTCACTACGTCACTGTTTATTGTACTTCACTACGTCACTGTTATTACACTTAACTACGTCACTGTTTATTGTACTTCACTACGTCACTGTTTATTGTACTTCACTACGTCACTGTTTATTGTACTTCACTTGTTGGCTGCCGTCACACTGGCGGAATTCTTAGTTCCTTCCAGCACATAAGGTATGTGTAAAAACACATACTGTAGCACAATTGAAGATCTAGTTAACTTATGTGTCCCTTTTATCCGTTAACTCACGAATTAATCTGTCCGTATACACTGTATCCATGTCCTTGAATACCTTGTACATTGTGATCATGCCTCTGTTTTTTTATGCTGTGATGATGTGAGTTTCAGCTCTCTTAACCTATGTGCGTATCTAAGTTCACTCTGTTCTAGGCCTACTGGCCTAAGCTAGTCATCCGCAAGACACCTGCACTAAAAAAAAGTGTCCTTGTTGGCTTCTTCTTGTGAGCTCTTCGCATCTCCAGCTCTTGTTTCCTTGAAGAGGAATACATAACATACGCGTTCACACGTCTTCAGTTTCCATCTTTCCTCATCCGGGATTGCAGACTCAAGACACAAGTTATCCTCAACAAATTCCCCATGGAACAGTCCTCTAAACAGTTCATAGTACTCCCATGTGGTGATGTTGCCAAGAATACTCGCCAGGTACTTGCTGAGAGCAACATAAATGTTTCTACCATAAACACATCATCTATAAAACACCTCACTATGTAACGTAGCCCACACCTCTAACTTCCACAGCGGGCGTCTACACCATCCCTTGTGGATTCTGTTGCAAGAAATGTGTAGGGGAAACAGGCATAAATCTTTCAGTCCTCCTGAACGAACATTAAAACGCCAGCAACAGAGACTACTGAAGGTACGCGTGTCCTCCACAGGGACTCCGCAGGACATTTGATGAACTAGGATGAAGTACAGCTCGTACTCATTAAACAAGATCTTAGACGCCGGAGATACCTGGAAGCCTCGCTAATCACTGTCATCGATGCCATAGAACATAATACAGGAAACTACAAAATTTCAAAAACATTTGCATACATGATAACCAGGCAAAATACCACTTATCTAACAACACAAGAGTCACGTGATCACATCTACCCGTCCTCATCCCAATATGATATTCTTCAGGTCACAACGCATCACTCACACCCTCACTCTCCGCCTGTGTGTTAGAAGTGATCAAGGTTCCAAGACCGAAACGTTTTCTAATAAATATGTCCTAGTATTTGTTTACTTATCTTTCTAAGTCAGTTTGTTGGTATAATCTATTACTAAGGTTTATTCCTTCTTTATGTTCTTATATTCTCAAAATGTTCTGTATGCTTAATAAGGTGTGGGTTCCATGCTGGCGATAAACATTCCAGTCGTATAATCTACCTATGAAGTGCACAGTTTTCTGAATGCTTCATGTTCGGATTCACGAAGGTCATTCTTACATTATCTTTTTTTTACACATGTGCTCATACTACAGATGTTATCACGTTAATGTTGGCTGCTGGTGGGAACATCTTCACCGTCATGCTCTCCCTAAGTTTTTTTTTTTTTTGCGTTTGGAGTGTATTGAGTTGTTTTTATCAAGGATTACGCCATCTCTGGCTCCCAGCCTCCTGATAGCGTCCACATCCAGTGGCCGCTTGGACCGCTCATGTAGCTTGTTCAGCTCTTCCAGTAACATCCTGCACTCCTCCTCCTAATAATAATAATAATCATAATATAATAATAATAATAATAATAATAATAATAATAATAATAATAATAATAATGCCACTACTGTTACCAGTAAATTCTGGTCTCCGTACCTGCCCAGTACGTCCAAAATGCAACGTTTCAAGACGCACTGGCAATAGCGAGTCTTCCTCACTTTGATACGTCAGTTATCTCAGGTCGAACCACACGTAGATTTTTGACGTTCCTTGTATATAAATCTTTTTTAAAGAGGGGGGAGAGGGCAAGGATGATTTAAGGAAGGGAGGTAGTAGAAGAGGGTAGGGGTAAGGAGGGTAAAGTAAGAGAAAGGGGAGAAAGGGAGGTGAGAGAGAGAGAGTTCTCTGAAGTCATTGACATCACCACGTTCCTGGTACTCATCATTCGAGGGTAAGAGGGAGGGGTGGGGTGGGGGAGGGGGAGAAGGAGGAAGAGACGAAATGGAGGAGGGTGGAGAGGAAGAGGAGAAGGAGGAAGAAACTAAATGGGGGAGGAAGGAGAGGGGAGTGAAGGTAGGGAAGGGGAGGTGAGGGAGGAGATGCTCTGACGCACGTATACACACACACACACGCACACACATACACACACACACAAACACACACACACACACACACACACACACACACACACACACACACACACACACACACACACACACACACACACACACACACACACACACAGGGCTAGGAGCTGTGAATCGAACCCTGCAACCACAACTAGGTGAGTACACACACGTACACCCGAAAGTCTCGTAGAAAAACGCACACGCCTAAAACTATACACAAACTGATATACGGAGACGCACACTCAAAAAAGCACATAGAAAAACGCACATGAAAAAAATTATGAATTGGTAAGACGTACATGTGCACGAGAAGACAGGTACACATGTACACGAGAAGATAGATATGTGCACATGTACAATAGAATATGTACATGTACACGAGGAGACTAGTACATATGTACGCAGCAATAACAACAGCAGTAGCATCAAAAGCCGTAGGATTAGTATCAGTAGTAACAGCAACAGCAGTAAGAAAAGCAGCAATAACAGCAGCAGCAGCAGCAACAACAACAGCCGTAGGATTAGTATCAGTAGTAGCAACAACAGCAGTAGCAGCGGCAGCAGCAACAATAGAAAGAACAGCAGCAACTGCTGCTGTTGCTCTGTCGAGTTCATCAGTCTTGATGAATGTTCACCATCAACTCCAGGTTGAGGGACTGATTTCCTCAAACTCCATCTCATCTTCCACACTTCTTTGTATTGGACTGAAGAAGACACTGGCTGGCGAAACGTTTCCGTAATAAAGATTTCGAAATGTTGCACAAGTGTCTTATTTAGTAACGATTTAGCAAATCAGTCGCTAACGAGTCATTGCAAGTGTCGTAAGAACGTAAGAACCTGCTACAGGCCTACAGGTCCATGCTAGGCAGGTCCAAGTCACCTCGTCAGGTCCAAGTCACTTATTGGCCTAAGTCAGGTCCAAGTCACCTATTGGCTTAAGTCAGGTCCAAGTCACCTATTGGCCTAAGTCAGGTCCAAGTCACCTATTGTCCTAAGTCAGGTCCAAGTCACCTATTGGCCTAAGTCAGGTCCAAGTCACCTATTGACCTAACCTAGTCAAGTCTAAGTCACCTTGTCAGATCCAAGTCACCTAATGGCCTAACCTAGTCAAGTCCAAGTCACCTTGTCAGGTCCAAATCACCTTGTCAGGTCCAAATCACCTAATGGCCTAAGCTAGTCAGGTCCAAGTCACCTAATGGCCTAAGCTAGTCAGGTCCAAGTCACCTAATGGTCTAAGCTAGTCAGGTCCAAGTCACTTCGTTAGGTCCAAGTCACCTAATGGCCTAAACTAGTCAGGTCCAAGTCACCTAATGGCCTAAGCTAGTCAGGTCCAAGTCACCTCGTCAGGTCCAGATCAAACTAGTCACATCACATAACATTGGCAATAATTCATAAGCGACTGGTTCACGATTGGCTGAGTTACTTATGTACATGTTATTCTTATTACTGTCCACAAGACAGGTCATTCCCAGGACAGTAGTGACGAGTACCACCTGAGTCCCAGGTCAGGTCATCATCCTTCTCTCTGCCTTCACCACTACCACCACCACCACCACCACCAACTAACTAACCACCACCACCACCACCCACCAACCAGCCAACCACCACCACCAACAACAACCAACCAACCAACCAACCCCCGCCACCACCACCCGGTATCTCCTCGGGGTTTGCAATGACGTTTATTCCATCAAAGGCTCCATACCTGTAATTCCAGGGATTCCGGGGATTCCAGCCATTGCCAGGACAAAGGGAGTGGGACCCCCCTTCCCCCTGACCTCGCTCACAGGCACACACTGCTCACGACTTTTTACCTCTCATAACTCTAATGGAAAATGCGATGAAAACCCGACGTTCTGTCACTGGGGAGACTACGCTTGTTTTTTGTGTGCAGAAATGGAATTTGTATTAAATAGTTAAAACTTGCAGCATATTCGGCGGGTTCTATATATTTTTTTTTTTGACAGTTCACAGTGCGTGTGTCGAGGGATTATCGTAATCTATTTGCCTAATAGAGAAAAATTTAATATTGGAGTTATGTGCGCGGATGTGTGTCGAAAAGTCCCCATTTGAATAGCAAGTCATAATTGGTTCATGTGATGTTGAGGCGCTGTGTGTGTATGTGTGGGTGTGTGTGTATATATGTGTACTCACCTAGTTGAGGTTGCGGGGGTCGAGTCCGAGCTCCTGGCCCCGCCTCTTCACTGATCGCTACTAGGTCACTCTCTCTGAACCGTGAGCTTTATCATACCTCTGCTTAAAGCTTTGTATGGATCCTGCCTCCACTACATCGCTTCCCAAACTATTCCACTTACTGACTACTCTGTGGCTGAAGAAATACTTCCTAACATCCCTGTGATTCATCTGTGTCTTCAACTTCCAACTGTGTCCCCTTGTTACTGTGTCCAATCTCTGGAACATCCTGTCTTTGTCCACCTTGTCAATTCCTCTCAGTATTTTGTATGTCGTTATCATGTCCCCCTATCTCTCCTGTCCTCCAGTGTCGTCAGGTTGATTTCCCTTAACCTCTCCTCGTAGGACATACCTCTTAGCTCTGGGACTAGTCTTGTTGCAAACCTTTGCACTTTCTCTAGTTTCTTTACGTGCTTGGCTAGGTGTGGGTTCCAAACTGGTGCCGCATACTCCAATATGGGCCTTACGTACACGGTGCACAGGGTCCTGAACGATTCCTTATTAAGATGTCGGAATGCTGTTCTGAGGTTTGCCAGGCGCCCATATGCTGCAGCAGTTATTTGGTTGATGTGCGCTTCAGGAGATGTGCCTGGTGTTATACTCACCCCAAGATCTTTTTCCTTGAGTGAGGTTTGTAGTCTCTGGCCCCCTAGACTGTACTCCGTCTGCGGTCTTCTTTGCCCTTCCCCAATCTTCATGACTTTGCACTTGGTGGGATTGAACTCCAGGAGCCAATTGCTGGACCAGGTCTGCAGCCTGTCCAGATCCCTTTGTAATTCTGCCTGGTCTTCGATCGAGTGAATTCTTCTCATCAGCTTCACGTCATCTGCAAACAGGGACACCTCAGAGTCTATTCCTTCCGTCATGTCGTTCACAAATACCAGAAACAGCACTGGTCCTAGGACTGACCCCTGCGGGACCCCGCTGGTCACAGGTGCCCACTCTGACACCTCGCCACGTACCATGACTCGCTGCTGTCTTCCTGACAAGTATTCCCTGATCCATTGTAGTGCCTTCCCTGTTATCCCTGCTTGGTCCTCCAGTTTTTGCACCAATCTTTTGTGTGGAACTGTGTCAAACGCCTTCTTACAGTCCAAGAAAATGCAATCCACCCACCCCTCTCTCTCTTGTCTTACTGCTGTCACCATGTCATAGAACTCCAGTAGGTTTGTGACACAGGATTTCCCGTCCCTGAAACCATGTTGGCTGCTGTTGATGAGATCGTTCCTTTCTAGGTGTTCCACCACTCTTCTCCTGATAATCTTCTCCATGATTTTGCATACTATACATGTCAGTGACACTGGTCTGTAGTTTAATGCTTCATGTCTGTCTCCTTTTTTAAAGATTGGGACTACATTTGCTGTCTTCCATGCCTCAGGCAATCTCCCTGTTTCGATAGATGTATTGAATATTGTTGTTAGGGGTACACATAGCACCTCTGCTCCCTCTCTCAATACCCATGGGGAGATGTTATCTGGCCCCATTGCCTTTGAGGTATCTAGTTCACTCAGAAGCCTCTTCACTTCTTCCTCGGTGGTGTGCACTGTGTCCAGCACTTGGTGGTGTGCCCCACCTCTCCGTCTTTCTGGAGTCCCTTCTGTCTCCTCTGTGAACACTTCTTTGAATCTCTTGTTGAGTTCTTCACATACTTCACGGTCATTTCTTGTTGACTCTCCTCCTTCCTTCCTTAGCCTGATTACCTGGTCCTTGACTGTTGTTTTCCTCCTGATGTGGCTGTACAACAGTTTTGGGTCAGATTTGGCTTTCGCTGCTATGTCATTTTCATATTGTCTTTGGGCCTCCCTTCTTATCTGTGCATATTCGTTTCTGGCTCTACGACTGGTCTCCTTATTCTCCTGGGTCCTTTGCCTTCTATATTTCTTCCATTCCCTAGCACACTTGGGTTTTGCCTCCCTGCACCTTTGGGTAAACCATGGGCTCATCCTGGCTTTTTCATTCTTCCTGTTACCCTTGGGTACAAACCTCTCCTCAGCCTCCTTGCATTTTGTTGCTACATATTCCATCATCTCATTAACTGGCTTCCCTGCCAGTTCTCTGTCCCACTGAACCCCGTTCAGGTAGTTCCTCATTCCTGTGTAGTCCCCTTTCTTGTAGTTTGGCTTCATTCGTCCTGGCCTTCCTGCTTCTCCCTCCACTTGTAGCTCTACTGTGTATTCGAAGCTTAAAACCACATGGTCACTGGCCCCCAAGGGGTCTTTCGTATGTGATGTCCTCGATATCTGCACTACTCAAGGTGAATACTAAGTCCAGCCTTGCTGGTTCATCCTCTCCTCTCTCTCTTGTAGTGTCCCTTACGTGTTGGCACATGAAGTTTTCCAGTACCACCTCCATCATCTTAGCCCTCCATGTATCTTGGCCCCCATGTGGGTCCAAGTTCTCCCAATCGATCTCCTTGTGGTTAAAGTCACCCATGATCAGGAGCTTTGCCCTGCATGCATGAGCTCTTCTGGCCACTCTAGCCAGTGTATCAACCATCGCTCTATTGCTCTCGTCGTACTCTTGCCTTGGCCTCCTGCTGTTCTGTGGTGGGTTATACATCACTGCTATTACCACCTTGGGACCTCCAGAGTGAAGTGTTCCCGCTATGTAATCACTTTCTTCTCCGCTGTCTCCTCTCTCCAGCTCATCAAAATTCCAGCGATTTTTGATCAGCAACGCCACTCCTCCACCCCCCTGTTCCCTCTGTCTTTCCTCAGGATTTGGTATCGAGTTGGAAAGATGGCATCTGTTATCATACCTGTAAGCTTGGTTTCTGTGAGAGCTATGATGTCCGGTGATGCTTCTTTGACTCTTTCATGCCACTCCTCCCACTTATTTGTTATTCCATCAGCGTTTGTGTACCATAACTTCAGTTTCCTTTCCAACACTGTGGTTTGGGGGGCCTGTGAGGGTGGGAGACCTGGTGGCATACTGTGGGATTCTATAGCTCGGTGTTGGGTGGAGGCTGTGGGTATGGATTGTAGTGTATGTTGGGATGGTGTGATAGGTTGTATGGTTCTGAGAATAGTTGTGTGTGTGTGTGTGTGTGTGTGTGTGTGTGTGTGTGTGTGTGTGTGTGTGTGTGTGTGTATGTGTGTGTGTGTGTGTGTGTGGTGTGTGTATGTTGTGTGTGTGTTGTGTGTGTATGTTGTGTGTGTGTGTGTGTGTGTGTGTGTGTGTGTGTGTGTGTGTGTGTGTGTGTGTGTGTGTGAGTGTGTGTGTGTGTGTGTGTGTGAATGCGCGTGCGTAAGCTCGCGGGCACACACACACACACAGCGACCAGCGAAAAGGCGGGGCCAGCAGCCGTGACTCAACCCCTGCAACCACAAATAGAAGACAAGATAAACTGAGAGAGGGGTGGGTAGACTGCATTTTCTTAGACTGTATAAAGGCTTACGACACAGTTCCACACAGGAGATTAATGCAAAAGCTGGAGCAGCAGGCAGGAATAATAGGAAAGGCACTGCAGTGGACCAGAGAATACTTGCCAGGAAGGAAACAACGAGTCATGGTACGTGACGAGGTGTCAGAGTGGGCACCTATGATGAGCGGGCTTCCACGGGGGTCACTCCGAGAGCTGGTGCTATTTCTAGTATATGTGTATGACATGATGGAAGGGACAGATTCAGAGGTGTCCCTGTTTGCAGACAGTATGAAGCTAGTGCAAAGAGTTCAATCGGATGAGGCTCAGGTAGGACTACAAAGGAATCTGGACAGACCGTAGGTCTGGTCCAGCAACTGCTTCCTGGAGTTTAACCCCACCAAGTGCAAAGTCATAAAGATTGGGGAAGGTCAAAGACCGCAGATAGAGTACAGGCTAGGGGCCAAAGGCTGCAAATCTCACTCAGGAAAAAAGGATCATGAGGTGAGTATAATACCGAACACATCTCCTGAGGCGCACATCAATCAAATAATTGCTAGAGCATATAGGCACCTGGCAGAAACGTAAGAATAGCTTTTCGACACCATAGTAATGAAGTGTTCAAGATTCTGTATACCGTGTACGTCAGGCCCATATTGGAGTATGCAGCAACAGTATTGAACCCACACCTGGTCAAGCACGTCAAGAAATTAGAGAAAGTGCAAAGGTTTGCAACAAGACTAGTCCTGGAGCTAAGAAGCATGTCCAGCGAAGAAAGGTTAAGGGAAATCGACCTGACAACACTGTAGGACAGGAAGGATAGGGACGAGAAAATAACAGCATATAAAATACTGTGAGAAATTGACATGGTGGATATGAACAGGATGTTTCAGATATGGGACACAGCAACAAGGGGTCACAACTGAAAGTTAAAGATTCAGATGAGTCACAGGGATGTTAGGAAGTATTTCTTCAGTCAGAGTTGTCAGGAAGTGGAACAATCTGGAGAAAGATGCGGTGGAGGCAGGATCTATACATAGCTTTAAGAAGAGGTACGATAAAGGTAATGGAGCAGGGAGAGAGTGGACCCAGTAGCGACCAGTGAAGAGGCGGGGCCAAGAGCTGTGAATCGACCCCAGCAATCACAGATAGATGAGTACACACACACACACACACACACACCCTCTAGTGACAGCTGGACAGGGTGGGGGGAGGGGAGGGACGAAGTGGTGGGAGGGGTGACTGTCTATTCATTAAATATCTAATTAGAACATACCTTACGCCAGCGTCTCTTGGCTGTGCTGGAGCCGATCAGAGGGTGAGATGGCCCCCACCAAGGTGTTCCCGAGGAAGGGCAGGATATTAGCTGTCTATGATGCGAGTGAGGTGAAATTGCGCTTTTGCATAATTGGAAAGGAGGGAGTTGAGGGTAAACTGTGTAATTAGCAATTGGAAATGACGGAGTATATATATATATATATATATATATATATATATATATATATATATATATATATATATATATATATATATATATATATATTATGCGATGTATGTTGAGTGATGTTGGTTGTCTATGACATTGAAACACCGAGGTTAAAAAATCTTCTACATGGGTGGGTATGACTTGGACCTGCCTAGAATGGGCCAGTAAGCTTACTGCAGTGTTCCTTCTTTCTAATATTAACATTGGCTTAAAGAACTGAGCGGCACGATACGATGCCAGAACATAAAATTGTGAGAAGTGAAATTGGGTCAAGCAGTCAGGTATAGACTTCATGTAAATACATTCTCGTTTTAATACATTCACCTTGAGTGGAAGCGCAAGTGTTACTGTAACTTCGCAGACACGAAAATCACTACAAACACCTCAGTTCTCAGTAAACGCCCAATAAGGCAGGTGTAAATCTGAGACCGTAAACCCGAACTAACACGAAAGCCATTGACAAAACCGCAGTAATACAGCGAACTAGTATCCCCGTGCCGTAGTAAACAGTACCACAAACTGCCGTCTCTGGAATTGGAATTCGTGAAAGTCTGCGGCAGCCTCTTTATCTGTCAGGGATACCATCCTGTTTACGCCCACACACTCATACACTCTGCACCACCTTGGTGGGAATGGCCTCGGGGGAGAACCCATTGTAAACGTGAGCCATCGTAAATTGGCGCCCTCCGGGATAACCAATATTAAGGTGCGTTGCTAATTAATCGAGTGCTAATTGGAATATGGAAGTGAGGCAACGCACTTCATTAAGAACGAAAGGGAAATTTGGAATGCAAAATAATTCCTGGGAACGCGACGCTGCTGGTGGCTCTGATTCCTGGCGCTCCGTGTTGTGTTGTGCCTTGTGTTGTCTCGCCTTGTGTTGTATATTGTGTTGGAAAGTTTCTTTGTGTATGGTTTGTGTGTTGCGTTTAGTACGCTGTGTTGTGGCTTGTGTATTTTGTTTCGTAATGTTGTTTTTGTGGCTTGAGCGTTGTGTTTCGTACGTTGTGTTATGGCTGCTGTATTTTGTTTTGCAATGTTGTCTTGTGGTACTGCGAGTTTTGTTTTGCAAGTGTTGTGGTGTGTGTTTTCCTTGCCATGTTGTGTTGCGGCTTGTGTACTTTGTGTTGTAGCGCAGTATGTTGTGATGTCTTGTGTGTTTTGCATATATTGCGATACGCGTGTTTTGCATGTGTTGTAATGTATCGTGTGGTTTGTTTTGCACGTGCGATGGTTTTTATTCATTTCTTGGGACAGCCTCTTAGCATTCACTTAGTTGACATGATCTCTTTCTATCATCATTATCATCACTTTCTATCATCATTATCATCACTTTCTATCATCATTATCATCTTTTCCTATCATCATGATCTTCGTAGCGTCCTCAGAAAAAATTGACGACATTATTCATGTATGTATTTCGTTTTCATCTATTATTTTATTGCTAATTTTATTTTCATTAATAGCTAAAACGACAATAACATAATTTATATTATTAGTTATCTTATATCTTTAGCTGCAACAACTACACTCCACAGTGCTCGCTACAAGAGTAGTGTTGATTGGCTACCAGCGCTGCAAACTACGAACTACACAGGATACCTGACGTCGCATTTGCAGGATCTGCTTCTCTCTGTGTATTCCTCAGAACAAAGCTGTGTATTGCCCTGAACCAAACTGTGTTCCCCTGAACCAAGCTGTTAGGTAAGACACATATGCAACAGTTAGGTATCTTTATTTCGAAACGTTTCGCCTACACAGTAGGCTTCTTCAGTCGAGTACAGAAAAGTTGATAGAAGCAGAAGAGACTTGAAGACGATGTAATCAGTCCATCACCCTTAAAGTTTTGAGGTGGTCAGTCCCTCAGTCTGGAGAAGAGCATTGTTCCACAGTATGAAACAAACGTTTCGAAATAAAGATACCTAACTGTTGCATATGTGTCTTACCTAACAACTTGTCGGTATTTTATACCATTTTAATGTTCCCCTGAACCAAGCTGTGTATTTCCGTGAACCAAGCTGTGTATTGCCCTGAACCAAGCTTGTATTCCCCTTTACCAAGCTTGTATTCCCCTGAACCAAGGTTGTATTCCCGAGAATCAAGCTGCGTATTACCCTGAACCAAGCTGTGTATTCCTACGAACCAAACTGTGTATTACCCTGAACCAAGCTGTGTATTCCTATGAACCAAGCTGTGAATTGCCCTTTACCAAGCTGTGTATTCCCTGAACCAAGCTGCGTATTCCTATGAACCAAGCTGTGTATTCCTATGAACCAAGCTGTGTATTCCTATGAACCAAGCTGTGTATTCCTATGAACCAAGCTGTGTATTCCTATGAACCAAGCTGTGTATTCCCCTGAACCAAGCTGCGTATTCCTATGAACAAAGCTGCGTATTCCTATGAACCAAGCTGTGTATTCCTATGAACCAAGCTGCGTATTCCTATGAACCAAGCTGTGTATTCCTATGAACCAAGCTGCGTATTCCTATGAACCAAGCTGTGTATTCCTATGAACCAAACTGTGTATTCCTATGAACCAAGCTGTGTATTCCTATGAACCAAGCTGTGTATTCCTATGAACCAAGCTGTGTATTCCTATGAACCAAGCTGTGTATTCCTATGAACCAAGCTGTGTATTCCTATGAACCAAGCTGTGTATTCCTATGAACCAAGCTGTGTATTCCTATGAACCAAGCTGTGTATTCCTATGAACCAAGCTGTGTATTCCTATGAACCAAGCTGTGTATTCCCCTGAACCAAGCTGCGTATTCCTATGAATCAAGCTGCGTATTCCTATGAACCAAGCTGTGTATTCCTTTGAACCAAACTGCGTATTCCTATGAACCAAGCTGTGTATTCCTATGAACCAAGCTGCATATTCCTATAAACCAAGCTGCGTATTCCTATGAACCAAGCTGTGTATTCCTTTGAACCAAGCTGCGTATTCCTATGAACCAAGCTGTGTATTCCTATGAACCAAGTTGCGTATTCCTATGAACCAAGCTGTGGATTCCTATGAACCAAGCTGTGTATTCCTATGAACCAAGCTGTGTATTCCTATGAACCAAGATGCGTATTCCTATGAACCAAGCTGTGTATTCCTATGAACCAAGCTGTGTATTCCTATGAACCAAGCTGCGTATTCCTATGAACCAAGTTGCGTATTCCTATGAACCAAGCTGTGTATTCCTATGAACCAAGCTGTGTATTCCTATGAACCAAGATGCGTATTCCTATGAACCAAGCTGTGTATTCCTATGAACCAAGCTGTGTATTCCTATGAACCAAGCTGCGTATTCCTATGAACCAAGCTGCGTATTCCTATGAACCAAGCTGTGTATTCCTATGAACCAAGCTGTGTATTCCTATGAACCAAGCTGCGTATTCCTATGAACCAAGCTGCGTATTCCTATGAACCAAGCTGTGTATTCCTATGAACCAAGTTGCGTATTCCTATGAACCAAGCTGTGTATTCCTGTGAACCAAGCTGTGTATTCCTATGAACCAAGTTGCGTATTCCTATGAACCAAGCTGTGTATTGCTATGAACCAAGCTGTGTATTCCTATGAACCAAGCTGTGTATTCCTATGAACCAAGTTGCGTATTCCTATGAACCAAGCTGTGTATTCCTATGAACCAAGCTGTGTATTCCTATGAACCAAGCTGCGTATTCCTATGAACCAAGCTGCGTATTCCTATGAACCAAGCTGCGTATTCCTATGAACCAAGCTGCGTATTCCTATGAACCAAGCTGTGTATTCCTATGAACCAAGCTGCGTATTCCTATGAACCAAGCTGCGTATTCCTATGAACCAAGCTGTGTATTCCTATGAACCAAGCTGCGTATTCCTATGAACCAAGCTGTGTATTCCTATGAACCAAGCTGTGTATTCCTATGAACCAAGCTGTGTATTCCTATGAACCAAGCTGTGTATTCCTATGAACCAAGCTGTGTGTGTGTTTTCCAGTGCATTATGGACGAGAAAAAGCATAAGCTCGTAATTTTTCACCGGTACATTAGATAAACGAGATTTTTTTGACCTTTCCGATCCCGATATGCAAATTGCAGGAGACCAATTCTTTAACAGTGTAATTACCATTAAGCTGATGGCATACAAGGGACACGATAACCTAATTGATCAGCTTGAGGCTGCGTTAATCTGGCTCATGGAATTAAAGTGAATTTTTTTATTAGTAGTAAAATGATAGTGATAATGATGATGATGATAATAATAATAATAATAATAATAATAATAATTGTTGCTTTTTGGTTAGTGTGTTGTTGTTTTACTGTTTTCTTCTTGTTCTTCAAATTATTTTTATTATTATTATTGAGAATTTTTAATAAATGCTTCCATCGTATCTGAGAAGTGGTGTGTGTGTGTGTGTGTGTGTGTGTGTGTGTGTGTGTGTGTGTGTGTGTGCGTGTTAGTTACCATCTTGTCCTAGGCACATGTCGATTAGACACTAGGCCTGTTGTACATGCGTGTGTGATTTAGGTGTGGAAACTTGTTTAATAAGTGCATATATATATATATATATATATATATATATATATATATATATATATATATATATATATATATATATATATATATATATATATATAGATATATATATATTCATAATATATATGCTTTGTGTCCATAATATGCATGTACCTTAAAGACCATTGTAAAAAAAAAAAAATAATTTATACAAAGCCAAAATACATAAAGCCGTAAGTTCAACTCGAGCAAATCTCAGTGATAGTTTATTTATATCCATGTTTATATCAAACAAATCTGTGATGCTTGTGTGTTATATCCATTAAGATATTTACATGTGAGGATCACCAAACCACTTTATTTAAGTTAGTCTTCAAATATTTAGACCTTCATTGAGCATTGAAACTATTGTGTGCCTGGTTTCCTAGTTTTATTATTATTCATGAGTCATTAACAAAATAAAACCACTGTGAAACACTATTTGCAGACATGGAAGATAAGTTGCAGATTCAGTATTCAGTTAAATCAAAGGCATCCACTGCTAGGGCAACCTTACTCTATGCTGAGCATGATCTTATGGATGGAGGAGACTCCTCTTCGGAGAATTATCAAAAGAGGTTAGTATTTCATTTAGTACAGTTTTATTTTAAATATATTTACTGGCCTTAAAAGCATTTAAAAAATATAGTGTACTTGTATATTTTTTATTTGATAAACTATATATTGTACACCATAATCTTCTTAGTAATTTTTTTTTTAGGTTGATAGCTTCATGTACCCATCCTATGGGTGGTAGTCATAAGATCAGAGGCACATAATGGGTCAAGCAATTTTGGTTCAAGGTTCTATTACTTAAGCAAGTTACAATGGTAAGAAACTGTTTACAAGGTTAATGGATTCATACACAGTAGAAAGTTGTTGGTTATCATAAAATGAAGAATCTCTGATTTCTTAAGTGATACCAGTTTGTTGCATCAATTGTAGCCCCTTCCATTTCCTGCTGTCTTACCTTCAACACCACTCTACCTGAAACACAACCTCCATTATTCCATTTACCATATCCCCACAATGCTGCCATTTTTCTTCTGATGTCTCCCTTCAGCACCTACACTTCTGTTGCCTTCCCTCCCTCCTTCAGTGTCTTGTATGGCTGTGAAGTTACTGTGATTCAGTTTTAACTTCTAATGCTATATCATTTTCAATCTGTTTCAGCCTCCTGTCTTATGCTTGTTTCCCTGTTTTCTGTAGTTTGATGTGCTCTATATATCTTGCTAGTATTTGCCTTCCTTCCTTTGAACCATGTCCACTCCTTTTCTTACATTTCTTCATAATGAAATACTGAAGCTGTTTTCATTTTTGTTTGCACACATATATGCAACTGTAGACCAATGCAACTGGAAGAGCAATGAGCACACACATTTTTTTAATAATTTGTAGCTACCGGAGCAAAACTATGCTTATGGTGTCTCTTTTGTAGTATTTAATGCCCTAACTTTTATAGAATTTCCATTGGTTATAACACTTGCTACATTATCTTGATTATCTGATTATATCGTTTTGGCACCTCTTTCTTAGTTTACTACTGTAATGTTTAGTTGTCCTTGTTTGTGGTAAGAAATCTTCATCTATTCATTGTATCCTTTAATCTTCATGGTTGTGTATTGGGCATCCTCTTTTACTAAAAGCATTAAAGAATTTGTGGATAGTAAGACTCAGGGTAGTGTATGTAGGATGGGAGGAGGAATTATTTCTCGTTAAAAGTAGGCTTTAAATGGGCGTGATGTCACCATAGTTAATCTAACATATTTCTAGATGATGTAGAAGAAGTAAATGCTAGGGTGTTGAGGAGAGGTGCAAGATTAAATTTAATAAAAGCCTGGTAGTTGTCATGGCTCCTCTCTTGTTGGAGATTCTGAAGAGAGGTTGAAAAGGTTGGTGTTAATGATGGTAAGTGTTTCTATATTTTTGGGTCACCCCTGCCTCAGTAGGAGAAGGCCAGTGTGTTAAAAAAAAAAAAGGAAGAAATTAAAAAGTGAGCATCGAAAAGAACGAGGTGATGATGGTAAAAAAAAAAAAGTTTAGGCAATGAAAAATTAAATACATATCAGATTAGAGGTAGGGAGGAAGTGAATGTATTCAGATATTTAGTGGAGATGTCAGGAGATGGGGCTATGAGAAGACTAGATGAAATGATAGAGGGGGGGGGAGAGGTACTCTGTTAGGCATCTGTGGATGCTAGGTGATTTCAACTGAAGACACCTAAACTAGAGGAATGTAGCAAATAATGTTTTAGCAGAGATAATCCCAGGAGGCAGCTCAGACACTAAAAACAACAGACACAGCCCCAGTCAACAAAGGTGACAGTACAGCAATTGCAAAGAATTATAGTGATAACACTAACGTCCCACATCATAAAAATCTTTGAAAGCATTCTAAGAAGCAAGATTGCCACCCACTTGCACAACCCAGGGCAGCATGGGTTTAGAGCAGGTCGCTCCTGCCTATCCCAACTACTGGACCACTGTGACATGGTCTTGGATGCTATGAAGAAAAAACAAAATGTAGATGTAGGGACTGACCACCTCAAAACTTTAAGGGTGATGGACTGATTACATCGTCTTCAAGTATCTTCTGCTTCTATCAACTTTTCTGTACTTGACTGAAGAAGCCTACTGTGTAGGCGAAACGTTTCACAATAAAGATACCTAACTGTTGCATATGTGTCTTACCTAAC
Organism: Cherax quadricarinatus; assembly: GCF_038502225.1. Lineage (NCBI taxonomy): Eukaryota > Metazoa > Arthropoda > Malacostraca > Decapoda > Parastacidae > Cherax > Cherax quadricarinatus. Next base: position 11,124,294 of record NC_091301.1, read on the forward strand.
AACAGATGTAGTATACACAGACTTTGCGAGAGCCTTCGACAGGTGCGATCGTAGTGTACATAATAGCAAACAAAATGCGTGATAAAGGAATAACAGGAAAAGCTGGAAGAGGGATTTATAATTTCCTAACAAATAGAACACAGAGTAATAATAAACAAGTGAAGTCAGAGGTGGCTACAGTGAAAAGCTCTGTTCCACAAGGTACAGTACTTGCTCCCATCCTGATCCTCATCCTCATATGTGTGTGTGTGTGTGTGTGTGTGTGTGTGTGTGTGTGTGTGTGTGTGTGTGTGTGTGTGTGTGTGTGTGTGTGTGTGTGTGTGTGTGTGTGGATGAAGATTGGGAAGGGTAATGAAGACCAAAGACAGAGTATAGCCTAGGGGGTCAGAGACTACAAACCTCACTCAAGGAAAAGGATCTTGGGGTGAGTATAACACCGGGTATATCTCCAGAGGCGCACATCAACTAAATAACTCCCGCAGTATACGGGTGCCTGGCAAACTTAAGAACAACATTTCGACATCTTAATAAGGAGTCATTCAAGACCCTGTACACTGTGTACGTTAGGACCACATTGGAGTATGCAGCACCAGTTTGGAACCCTCACTTAGCCAAGCATGTAAGGAAACTAGACTAGTCCCGGAGCTGAAGGCTATGTCCTACGAGGAGAGGTTAAGGAAAATCGACCTGATGACACTGGAAGACAGGAGAAATAGGGGGGGGTATGATAACGATATATAAAATACTGAGAGGAATCGACAAGGTGGACAGAGATAGGATGTTCCAGAGATGGGACACAACAACAAGGGGTCACAGTTGGAAGATGAAAACTCAGATGAATCACAGGGATGTTAGGAAGTATTTCTTCAGTCACAGAGTTGTCAGGAAGTGGAATAGTCTGGGAAGTGATGTAGTGGAGGCAGGATCCATACATAACTTTAAGAAGAGGTATGATTAAGCTCATGGAGAGGGAAGAGTGACCGAGTAGCGGCCAGTGAAGAGGCAGGGCCAGGAGCTGTGAATCGACCCCTGCAACCACAACTAGGTGAGTACAAATAGGTAAGTTCACACACACACCACAATCAACAGGTAATTAGTAACTAATCACCACAATCGTAAAAAAAAGTCAGTCGACACAGGGCAACTACAGAGGTGTAGAAGAGAGCAATTGTAGTGTTAATATTTAAGGAAGGAGGCAGACAAGCTACATCAAACTACAGGCCAGTGTCACTAGCATGCACAGTATGGAGAAGATAATCAGGATAAGTGTGACGGAACACCTGGAATGGAGTGAACTCACAAAGAACAACTAGCGTGGTTTTGGAGATGGTAAATCCTGTTTCACGAAGCTACTGGAGTTCTACCACAACATAACACAAGGCAGGAGAAAGATGACTGGATTACATGCTACTTTACTGTATGAATGCGTTCGAACCAGCGCTTCACAATAACTAGAGGAGCAGGCAGAACAGGGAAGGAACTGCAGTGGATCAAGGAATGCTAAGACCTACTTTTCAGTGTCATCACTTGGTCTATACAGCCCCCACCCTTCCAAAATCTCTTCTTGCTCCTCTGAAATCCTACATTCTGTTTCACCCCTAAAGTTTTCAATAATAATTCTATCGTACACTGTTCCCTGTATACTCAATATACGCTGCTGTCCCCAATTCCCTTATATAAAGGAACTATATATGCTCTCTGCCAGCCCTTAGGTAACCTCCCTTCACTCATGAATATATTGAACAAATATACAAAGCACTTCAAAACCATATCCGCAATTGCTTTTAACATATTCTTAATCCCATCTGTCCCAGTTGTTTTAACTCCATTTCATTCTACTCGCTGCCCTGTGCACTTCCCGTCATGTCTCAGGGTTAAAAAGTTACGGGAAAGGGAGCAAAAGGTGACCATTTATGTACTCCAGTGACATAAATATGTAATGAATTAGCACACACACACACACACACACACACACACACTGGCCGTCAAGCAGGCATTGCTAGAGAGGTGAGAACTGCATCACCGGGATTCGAACGAGAAGTTAAAATGCTAGTGGGTGGCCATGAGGCAGCTTCGTGACCAGCTGCTGCTGCTCTCTCTCTCTCTCTCTCTCTCTCTCTCTCTCTCTCTCTCTCTCTCTCTCTCTCTCTCTCTCTCTCTCTCTCTCTCTCCCAACACTGCCACACGTTAACTGTTTCATGAAATTTCATTACTGGTCGTAATATAAGACCTTGTTAGATGACTCTTATCGGTCGTTATGTAAAGGTGTGCCAAGCATTCCCACGGACACCTTTATTGAAAGCATTTCGCTTCCTGGGACCTTGATCACTCCAAGTGCCCGTGTCTACAATATTCCAGGTCGAAGGGGCAACACGTTTTCAATAGTCCAAGGAGCGAAACGTTGTCAATAGTCCAAGAAGCGAATCATTGTCAATAGTCCAAGGAGCGAAACGTTCTAAATATTCCAAGGAGTGAAATGTCAGTAGTCCAAGGAGCGAAACGTTGTCAATAGTCCAAGGAGAGAAAAGTTGTCAATAGTCCAAGGAGCGAAACGCTGTCAGTAGTCCAGGGAGCGAAACGTTTTCGATGAAAGTGTCCAGAGTGAACGCCTCTGGCTTCATTTCCTTCAAAGCAGTCAGCACTTATCAGCCATCTTAGTACACTTTTATATTTACTGTGTGTCTGTACTCACCTAGTTGTACTCACCTAGTTGTACTCACCTAGTTGTACTCACCTAGTTGAGGTTGCGGGGGTCGAGTCCGAGCTCCTGGCCCCGCCTCTTCACTGATCGCTACTAGGTCACTCTCCCTGAACCGTGAGCTTTATCATACCTCTGCTTAAAGCTATGTACGGATCCTGCCTCCACTACATCGCTTCCCAAACTATTCCACTTACTGACTACTCTGTGGCTGAAGAAATACTTCCTAACATCCCTGTGATTCATCTGTGTCTTCAGCTTCCAACTGTGTCCTCTTGTTACTGTGTCCAATCTCTGGAACATCCTGTCTTTGTCCACCTTGTCAATTCCTCTCAGTATTTTGTATGTCGTTATCATGTCCCCCCTATCTCTCCTGTCCTCCAGCGTCGTCAGGTTGATTTCCCTTAATTTCTCCTCGTAGGACATACCTCTTAGCTCTGGGACTAGTCTTGTTGCAAACCTTTGCACTTTCTCTAGTTTCTTTACGTGCTTGGCTAGGTGTGGGTTCCAAACTTGTGCCGCATACTCCAATATGGGCCTAACGTCCACGGTGTACAGGGTCCTGATCGATTCCTTATTAAGATGTCGGAATGCTGTTCTGAGGTTTGCTAGGCGCCCATATGCTGCAGCCGTTATTTGGTTGATGTGCGCTTCAGGAGATGTGCCTGGTGTTATACTCACCCCAAGATCTTTTTCCTTAAGTGAGGTTTGTAGTGTCTGGCCCCCTAGACTGTACTCCGTCTGCGGTCTTCTTTGCCCTTCCCCAATCTTCACGACTTTGCACTTGATGGGATTGAACTCCAGGAGCCAATTGCTGGACCAGGTCTGCAGCCTGTCCAGATTCCTTTGTAGTTCTGCCTGGTCTTCGATCGAGTGAATTCTTCTCATCAACTTCACGTCATCTGCAAACAGGGACACCTCAGAGTCTATTCCTTCCGTCATGTCGTTCACAAATACCAGAAACAGCACTGGTCCTAGGACTGACCCCTGTGGGACCCCGCTGGTCACAGGTGCCCACTCTGACACCTCGCCTCGTCTGTATGTCTGTCTGTCTGTATGTCTGTCTGTCCGTCCGTCTGTACCTCAGTCTGTCTACGTTTGATCCTCTGCCGTCATGTCTGTCTTTTCTGTCTGTTGTCCATCTGCCTGTCTGCTACTCGTCTGTCCAGCTGTTTTGTCTCTGTTCGCTGTCTGTTTAATAATAATGATAAATAATAATAATAATAATGATGTAGACACAGACGGGTAGACATTTAGAGGTAGACATGTGACACCAGATAAAATACTGAGGCTCCTCAGGTAGCAATTATTATTATTAATATTGCTATTATTATTTTATTTTATTTTAATTTATTATTATTATTATTATTATTATTATTATTATTATTATTATTATAATTATTATTATTATTATTATTATTATTATTATTATTATTATTATTATTATTATAATAATTATTATTATTATTATTATTATTATAATTATTATTATTATTATTATTATTATTATAATTATTATTATTATTATAATTATTATTATTATTATTATTATTATAATTATTATTATTATAATTATTATTATTATTATTATTATTATTATTATTATTATTATTATTATTATTATTATTATTATTATTATTATTAAGTTTGTGGGGAAAAGGGAATTTCATCATCTTATGAAGTTTTTTTGTTACGGAAACACCAGTCACACTCAACGAAAATAAATGAGTGGGTTACAGTTTAAAATTTTCTAGTTTTTTTTTTTTCCAAATTTTGGGTTTTTTCCTGCTACCAGAACACCGTGTCAACATGCGTGGTCCAGGACTCTTGAACCTGCTACTAGAACACCGTGTCTACATGCGTGGTCCAGGACTCTTGAACCTTCTACCAGAACACCGTGTCAGCATGTGTGGTCCAGGACTCTTGAACCTGCTACCAGAACACCGTGTCAACATGCGTGGTCTAGGACTCTTGAACCTTCTACCAGAACACCGTGTCAGCATGTGTGGTCCAGGACTCTTGAACCTGCTACTAGAACACCGTGTCAACATGCGTGGTCCAGGACTGTTGAACCTGCTACCAGAACACCGTGTCAACATGTGTGGTCCAGGACTCTTGAACCTGCTACCAGAACACCGTGTCAATATGTGTGGTCCAGGACTCTTGAACCTGCTACCAGACCACCGTGTCAGCATGCGTGGTTCAGGACTCTTGAACCTGCTACCAGAACACCGTGTCAACATGTGTGGTCCAGGACTCTTGAACCTGCTACCAGAACACCGTGTCAACATGCGTGGTCCAGGACTCTTGAACCTGCTCCAGAACACCGTGTCAATATGTGTGGTCCAGGACTCTTGAACCTGCTACCAGACCACCGTGTCAGCATGCGTGGTTCAGGACTCTTGAACCTGCTACCAGAACACCGTGTCAACATGTGTAGTCCAGGACTCTTGAACCTGCTACCAGAACACCGTGTCAATATGTGTGGTCCAGGACTCTTGAACCTGCTACCAGACCACCGTGTCAGCATGCGTGGTTCAGGACTCTTGAACCTGCTACCAGAACACCGTGTCAACATGTGTGGTCCAGGACTCTTGAACCTTCTACCAGAACACCGTGTCAACATGTGTGGTCCAGGACTCTTGAACCTGCTACCAGAACACCGTGTCAACATGTGTGGTCCAGGACTCTTGAACCTGCTACCAGAACACCGTGTCAACATGTGTGGTCCAGGACTCTTGAACCTGCTACCAGAACACCGTGTCAACATGCGTGGTCCCGGACTCAAGAACCTGCTACCAAAACACTGTGTCAACATGAGTGGTCCAGGACTCTTGAACCTGCTACCAGAACACCGTGTCAACATGAGTGGTCCAGGACTCTTGAACCTGCTACCAGAACACCGTGTCAACATGCGTGGTCCAGGACTCATGAACCTGCTACCAAAACACTGTGTCAACATGCATGGTCCAGGACTCTTGAACCTGCTACCAAAACACCGTGTCAACATGCGTGGTCCAGGACTCATGAACCTGCTACCAGAACACCGTGTCAACATGCGTGGTCAAGGACTCTTGAACCTGCAACCGAAACACCGTGTCAACATGAGTGGTCCAGGACTCATGAACCTGCTACCAAAACACCGTGTCAACATGAGTGGTCCAGGACTCTTGACCCTGCTACCAGAACACCGTGTCAACATGCGTGGTCCAGGACTTGAATCTGCTACTAGAACACCGTGTCAACATGCGTGGCCAAGGACTCTTGAATCTGCTACCAGAACACCGTGTCAACATGCGTGGTCCAGGACTCTTGAACCTGCTACCAGAACACCGTGTCAACATGCGTGGTCCAGGACTCTTGAACCTACTACCAGAACACCGTGTCAACATGCGTGGTCCAGGACTCTTGAACCTGCTACCAGAACACCGTGTCAACATGCGTGGTCCAGGACTCTTGAACCTGCTACCAGAACACCGTGTCAATATGCGTGGTCCAGGACTCTTGAACCTGTTACCAAAACACCGTGTCAACATACGTGGTCCAGGACTCTTGAACATGCTACCAGAACACCGTGTCAACATGCGTGGTCAAGGACTCTTGAACCTGTTACCAGAACACTGTGCCAACATGCGTGGTCCAGGACTCTTGAATCTGCTACCAAGACACCGTGTCAACATGCGTGGTCCAGGACTCTTGAATCTGCTACTAGAACACCGTGTCAACATGCGTGGTCCAGGACTCTTGAATCTGCTACTAGAACACCGTGTCAACATGCGTGGTCCAGGACTTGAATCTGCTACCAGAACACCGTGTCAACATACGTGGTCAAGGACTCTTGAATCTGCTACCAAGACACCGTGTCAACATGCGTGGTCCAGGACTCTTGAACCTGCTACCAGAACACCGTGTCAACATGCGTGGTCCAGGTCTCTTGAACCTGCTACCAGAACACCGTGTCAACAGGCGTGGTCCAGGACTCTTGAACATGCTACCAGAACACCGTGTCAACATGCGTGGTCCAATACTTGAACCTACTACCAGAACACCGTGTCAACATGCGTGGTCCAATACTTGAACCTGCTACCAGAACACCATGTCAACATGTGTGATCCAGGATTCTTGAACCTGCTACCAAAACACCGTGTCAACATGCGTGGTCCAGGACTCTTGATCCTGCTACCAGAACACTGTGTCAACATGCGTGGTCCAGGACTCTTGATCCTGCTACCAGAACACCGTGTCAACATGCGTGGTCCAGGACTCTTGAACCTACTACCAGAACACCGTGTCAATATGCGTGTTTCAGGACTCTTGAACCTGCTACCAGAACACCGTGTCAACATGCGTGGTCCAGGATTCTTGAACCTGCTTCCAGAACACCGTGTCAATATGCGTAGTCCGGGACTCTTGAACCTGTTACCAAAACACCGTGTCAAGATGCGTGGTCCAGGACTCTTGATCCTGCTACCAGAACACCGTGTCAACATGCGTGGTCCAGGACTCTTGAACCTGCTATGAGAACACCGTGTCAATATGCATGGTCCAGGACTTTTGAACCTGCTACCAGAACACCGTGTCAACATGCGTGGTCCAGGACTCTTGAACCTGCTACCAGAACACCATGTCAACATGCGTGGTCCAGGACTCTTGAACCTACTACCAGAACACCATGTCAACATGCGTGGTCCAGGACTCTTGAACCTGCTATTAGAACACCGTGTCAACATGCGTGGTTCAGGACTCTTGAACCTGCTACCAGAACACCGTGTCAACATGAGTGATCCAGGACTCTTGAACCTGCTACCAGAACACCATGTCAACATGCGTGGTGCAGGACTCTTGAACCTGCTACCAGAACACCATGTCAACATGCGTGGTGCAGGACTCTTGAACCTGCTACCAGTACACCGTGTCAACATGCGTGGTCCAGGACTCTTGAACCTGCTACCAGAACATCATGTCAACATGCATGGTCCATGACTCTTGAATCTGCTACCAGTACACCGTGTCAACATGCGTGGTCCAGGACACTTGAACCTGCTACCAGAACATCATGTCAACATGCATGGTCCAGGACTCTTGAACCTGCTACCAGAACACCATGTCATTATGCGTGGTCCAGGACTCTTGAATCTGCTACCAGAACACCATGTGAATATGCGTGGTCCAGGACTCTTGAACCTGCTACCAGAACACCGTGTCAACATGCGTGGTCCAGGACGCTTGAATGTGCTACCAGAACACCATGTCAACATGCGTGGTCCAGGACTCTTGAACCTGCTACCAGATCACCGTGTCAACATGCGTTGTCCAGGACTCTTGAACCTGCTACCAGAACACCGTGTCAACATGCGTGGTCCAGGACTCTTGAACCTGCTACCAGAACACCGTGTCAACATGCGTGGTCCAGGACGCTTGAATGTGCTACCAGAACACCATGTCAACATGCGTGGTCCAGGACCCTTGAACCTGCTACCAGATCACCGTGTCAACATGCGTTGTCCAGGACTCTTGAACCTGCTACCAGAACACCGTGTCAACATGCGTGGTCCAGGACTCTTGAATCTGCTACCAGAACACCATGTGAATATGCGTGGTCCAGGACTCTTGAACCTGCTACCAGAACACCGTGTCAACATGCGTGGTCCAGGACGCTTGAATGTGCTACCAGAACACCATGTCAACATGCGTGGTCCAGGACTCTTGAACCTGCTACCAGATCACCGTGTCAACATGCGTTGTCCAGGACTCTTGAACCTGCTACCAGAACACCGTGTCAACATGCGTGGTCCAGGACTCTTGAACCTGCTACCAGAACACCGTGTCAACATGCGTGGTCCAGGACTCATGAACCTGCTACCAGAACACCGTGTCAATATGCGTGGTCCAGGACTCTTGAACCTGTTACCAAAACACCGTGTCAACATGCATGGTCCAGGACTCTTGAACATGCTACCAGAACACCGTGTCAGCATGCGTGGTCAAGGACTCTTGAACCTGCTACTAGAACACCGTGTCAACATGCGTGGTCCAGGACTCTTGAATCTGCTACCAGAACACCGTGTCAACGTGCGTGGTCAAGGACTCTTGAACATGCTACCAGAACACCGTGTCAACATGCGTGGTCAATGACTCTTGAATCTGCTACCAAAACACCGTGTGAACATGCGTGGTCCAGGACTCTTGCACCTGCTACCAGAACACCGTGTCAACATGCGTGGTCCAGGACTCTTGAACCTGCTACCAGAACACCGTGTCAACATGCGTGGTCCAGGACTCTTGAACATGCTACCAGAACACTGTGCCAACATGCGTGGTCCTGGACTCTTGAACCTGCTACCAGAACACCGTGTCAACATGCGTGGTCCAGGACTCTTGAACCTGCTACCAGAACACCGTGTCAACATGCGTGGTCCATGACTCTTGAACCTGCTACCAGAACACCGTGTCAACATGCGTGGTCCATGACTATCCGTATTGCATCTATGCCTGTGTCATCGTTTGTGGTTGTCTCAGACTCCCTTAGTCCTTTACAGGCTATACAGAAATTTGATATTGCTCACCCCTTTGTCCTCCGTATCCAACTTTGGCTTCGCCGCATCTCTACCAAACATAAAGATATTGTTTTTCGTTAGGTCCCTGGTCATGTTGACATACAGGGCAATGAACAGGCAGACACTGCTGCGCGGTCAGCTGTACATGACCTACCAGTTTCATATAGAGGTGTTCCATTTACGGACTATTTTGCTGCAATAGCTACCCACCTTCACACCTGTTGGCAACAATGTTGGTCAACTCTACTCGGTAACAAACTTCAATCTATTAAACCGAGTATAGGTTACTGATCGTCTTCTTATCACAAGTATCGAGGTTGGGAGACTACTCTCTCCCGTCTTCGCATTGGCCATACTCGTCTTACTCATGGATATCTCATGGAGAGGCGCCCTACTCCTCTCTGTGAGAAATGTCAGGTTCCATTATCAGTCAGCCACATTCTGTTAGACTGTCCACTTTATCAACGAGCACACAGAATTTACCTCCATCGTTGTCTTCGCTCCGCTGCTCTCTCTTTACCTTCCCTTCTCGCTGATGGACCCACCTTTCATCTGGACTCTCTCATTGACTTTTTGACAACAACTGACTTACTTCACAAACTCTGATGATACCTTAAGCCCTTTCTACCTCACTCTCTTGCTACCCTCTACCCCCGCCCTATCCCCTGCCCCGCTGTTTTCTGTAACCTACTGATCATCCCTTCCCCCTTCTGCCGCCCAATACCCTCGCTTCCTTCCCTACCCTGCAGCGCTGTATAGCCCTTGTGGCTTAGCGCTTCTTTTTTATTATAATAATAATATAATAATTGAACCTGCTACCAGAACACCGTGTCAACATGTGTGGTCCAGGACTCTTGAACCTGCTACCAGAACACCGTGTCAACATGCGTGGTCCAGGACTCTTGAACCTGCTACCAGAACACCGTGACAACATGCGTGGTCCAGGACTCTTGAACCTGCTACCAGAACACCATGTCAACATGCGTGGTCCAGGACTCTTGAACCTGCTACCAGAACACCGTGTCAACATGCGTGGTCCAGGACTCTTCACCAGTAGATGACAAAATTACTGCCGGAATAAGTTTTGAAGTTTTCAAGAGGAATCCGTACTATCTGCTTCAAGTGCCTGATCAGTCAGGTTGTGATTGCAATTTGCATACACACACACACACACACACACACACACACACACACACACACACACACACACACACACACACACTCACACTCACACAAAAACAGGCAAAGTGTCTATTGACAATTGCCTTTGACAGCTAGTAACTACACCTGCACGCCCACACTCTAACAGCCTGCACGTCCACCCCCAGAGATTACACGCCCGCACGCCCACATGTCTGGCAGAGGTGGTGGGTGTTATTAACGTGTGTTTTACCGCCAGAGAGAGGCTCATAGCAGGCGAGATGAGGGAGAGAGGCATTCCTGAAGCAAGGTTGCTCTTTGAGACGTTACTTGTGCTCTGTTTCCTGCTGTGTGTGTGAGTGTGTGTGTGTGTGTGTGTGTGTGTGTGTGTGTGTGTGTGTGTGTGTGTGTGTGTGTGTGTGTGTGTGTGTGTGTGTGTGTGTGTGTGTGTGTGTGTGTGTGTGTGTGTGTGTGTGTGTGTGTTTGAGTGTGAGTGTGTGTGTGTGTGTGTGTGTGTGTGTGTGTGTGTGTGTGTGTGTGTGTGTGTGTGTGTGTGTGTGTGTGTGTGTGTGTGTGTGTGTGTGTGTTGGTGTGTATTCACCCAGTTATGGTTGCAGGGGTCGAGTCCAAGCTCCTGGCCCCGCCTCTTCACTGGTCGCTACTAGGCCATTCTTCTTGCTCCAAGAGCTTTATCATACCTCTTCTTAATTAAAGCTATGTATGGATCCTGCCTCCACTACATCACTTTCCAAACTATTCCACTTCCTGACAACTCTGTGACTGAAGAAATACTTCCTAACATTCCTGTGATTCATCTGAGTCTTCAACTTTCAACAGTGTCCCCTTGTTGCTGTGTCCCATCTCTGGAACATCCTGTCTCTGTCCACCTTGTCGATTCTTCTCAGTATTTTATATGTCGTTATCTTATTCCTCCTATCTCTCTTGTCTTCCAGTGTTGCCAGGTCGATTTCCCTTAACCTCTCCTCGTAGGACATACCTCTTAGCTCTGGGACTAGTCTTGTTGCAAACCTTTGCACTTTCTCTGGTTTCCTTATGTGCTTGGCTAGGCGTGGGTTCCGAACTGGTGCTGCATACTCCAATATGGGCCTAACATACACAGTGTACAGTACCCTGAACGATTCTTTATTAAGATGTCAGAATGCTGTTCCTAGGTTTGCTAGGCGCCCGTATGCTGCAGCAGTTAGTTGGTTGATGTGCCTCTTAAGATATGTGCCCGGTATTATACTCACCCCAAGATCCTTTTTCTTGAGTGAGGTTTGTAGTCTCTGGCCCCCTAGACTATACTCTGTCTGTGGTCTTCTTTGCCCTTCTCCAACCTTCATGACTTTGCACTTGATGGGGTTGAACTCCAGGAACCAGTTCCTCGACCAGGCCTGCAGAATGTCCAGATCCCTTTGTAGTTCTACCTGGTCCTCGTCCGATTTAATTCTTCTCATCAACTTCACATCATCTGCAAATAAGGACATTTTGGAGTCTGTTCCTGCCGTCATGTCGTTTCGTTCACAAACACCATAAACAGACTGACCCCTGTGGCACCCAGCTCGTTACAGGCGCCTACTCTGACACCTCACCACGTTCCATGACTCGCTGTTGTCTTCCTGACACGTATTCCCTGATGCATTGTAGTGCCTTCTCTGTTATCCCTGCCTGGTCCTCCAGCTTTTGCACTAATCTCTTGTGTGGAACTGTGTCAAATGGCTTCTTACAGTCCAAGAAAATGCAATATACCCGCACCTTTCTCTCTTGTCTTGCTGCTGTCAGCCTGTCATAGAACTCCAGTAGGTTTGTGACACAGTATTTCCCATCCCTGAACCCATGTTGGCTGTCGTTGATAAGCTCGTTCCTTTCTAGGTGCTCCACCACTCTTCTGATAATCTTCTCCATGACTTTGCATAGGATACATGTTAGTGACACTGGTCTATAGTTTAATGCTTCGTGTCTGTCTCTTTTCTTAAAAATTGGGACTGCATTTGCTGTCTTCCATACCTTAGGTAGTCGCCCTGTTTCGATAGATATGTTGAAGATTGTTGTT
>NC_091301.1:11141741-11189241 GCF_038502225.1 Cherax quadricarinatus
AAAATTCTCTTTGATACCCAAAAATTAATAAAAACAGTCTTTATTATTATTATTATTATTATTATTATTATTATTAGTAGTAGTAGTAGTAGTAGTAGTAGTAGTAGTATCGTAGAGGAGCGATAAACTGTTAAGGGGTATGCAAGGCCCGTGGAATGGAAAGCAAGCAAGTTTGACCCAAGGATGGGCAGAAAAATCTCTCATTTCAGGGATCAAGAGCCCATCACTAGCACCTAGACACTAGCCCTCCCCCTCTTCCTCCCTCCCTCCTCATCACCCCTGTCTTAAAAAGTATTAACGAAGTCGGTACTCCTGGCGATGACCCTCATTATAACGACCTCCCGACGCGTTAGATCTGGAGAAGACGGGAGAATCATACACAAAATCAGATTACATAATGACGCTCCGTTTTATAGGGAAGTCGAATCCGGTTCGCGTGTTATTAGCGAGGTCCGTCCCGCAGCTTGATGAACCCCGCTAGAACGTATGAATGTTTCGTAATATGCGGAGGGGTTAGCGGGAGGTCGCGCTAAGTCGTAGTGCGAGTGTCGGGAGAGTTACATTGTTGTCATAACTTCATATATCGAGGAATCTCTCCCCCCTTGCCAGGTTGGCATTTCTCGCGTGTCTGGCAAATGTTGCTGCTCTTGTTGATGTGCCTGCTACTGTTGCTGCTACTGTTGCTGTTGTTGTTAATGCTTCTTTTACTACTGTTCTTGTTGTTGTTACTACTGCTGTTGTTAATGCTACTGTTGCTGATGCTACTGCTGCTGTGGGTGATGCTACTTTTACTACTGTTGTTGTTGATGCTACTGCTGCTGTTGTTGATGCTACTGCTGCTGTTGTTAATGCTACTGCTGCTGTTGTTAATTCTACTGTTGCTGATGCTACTGCTGCTGTGGGTGATGCTACTTTTACTACTGTTGTTGCTGATGCTACTAGTGCTGTTCTTGATGCTACTGCTGCTGTTGTTAATGCTACTACTGCTGTTGTTAATGCTACTGCTGCTGTTGTTAATTCTACTGTTGCTGATGCTACTGCTGCTATGGGTGATGCTACTTTTACTACTGTTGTTGTTGATGCTACTGCTGCTGTTGTTGATGCTACTGTTACTGCTGCTTTTGTTGATGCCACTGTTAGTACTGTTATTGTTGATACTGTTACTACTGCTGTTGTTGATGCTACTGTTACTACTGCTGTTGTTGATGCTACTGTTACTACTGCTGCTGTTGATGCTACTGTTACTACTGCTGTTGTTCATGCTACTGTTACTGCTGTTTATGCTACTGTTACTATTGCTGCTGTTATTGATGCTACTGTTACCACTGCTGCTGTTAATGTTGCTTTAAATATTGCTGCTGTTGCTGATGGTGCTACCGTTACTGCTGCACCTGCTGTTGTTGTTGTTGGTTATCCAGTGCCCCCTGTTTAATGTAGACTCGCACTACTGTTTATCAAATTCGTTCACATCACCTCTGACCCCTCTTTATTCTTCTTCTTCCCTGTTCTCTCCAAGTTATTGCTTTCCGATAATTCTCTTCACTAAACTCATTATAGTAAGTACCCGAGAGAAATTTCACCCACTCAAAAATTACATCTTCGGGAAGATCTCTCGTATTCAGACACTCAGCAACACTTTTTTAAGTATTCATCCACACTGTAATTCCTTTCCACCTCCATATTCTCAGGTACATTATCTAATTCTCACTAGTGCCTCTTTTATATCCCCCAGCTTGAGAGATAGATAGATAGATAGATAGATAGATAGGTAATTAGAAAAACAGAGAGAGAAACTTTTCAATATATTAACCATAGTTTTTTTTTTCATCTACGTTATTCTCAACAGTTACGGAATTTGTTTAAGAAAATTAGGTGAGGGGCTTTTATTCAAAGAAATTGTAATAAATTAGGAAATTAGCCTAATGATAAATGCATACATGTTCTTGTATTAAGTATTTAAACTAAGAATATAAGCTTAAATTCTGTATATTAAAGTTAGTGAGAATTAGGAGTATTATTATAATCAGATGTAATTAGTAAAACTCAATATACATTTTTTTCTGAAAGCCGTTTCAGAATACTGGACGCAGTTCTCTGTATGGAGAGATAGAGATGTCTGTGTTAGAATAGATAGATTGGATTGGATGAGGTACGCAGGCAAGCCCCGCTTTACAGCGCTTTGCTCTACGGTGAACCTAACCTAACCTAACCTAACCTAACCTAACCTAACCTAACCTAACCTAACCTAACCTAACCTAACCTAACCTAACCTAACCTTACCTAACCTAACCTAACCTAACCTAACCTTAAATAACCTAACCTAACCTAACCTAACCTAACCTAACCTAACCTAACCTAACCTAACCTAACCTTACCTAACCTAACCTAACCTAACCTAACCTAACCTAACCTAACCTAACCTAACTTTACCTAACCTAACCTAACCTAACCTAACCTAACCTAACCTAACCTTACCTAACCTAACCTAACCTAACCTAACCTAACCTTACCTAACCTAACCTAACCTAACCTAACCTAACCTAACCTTACCTAACCTAACCTAACCTAACCTAACCTAACCTAACCTAACCTTAAATTTCGCTAATACATAAGTTTTTTTCAGTTATACCCTTTCTTCATGTATTCAGACTTCCTACCTAACCTAACCTAACCTAACCTAACCTAACCTAACCTAACCTAACCTAACCTAACCTAACCTAACCTAACCTAAATAACCTAACCTAACCTAACCTAACCTAACCTAACCTAACCTAACCTAACCTAACCTAACCTAACCTAACCTAACCTAACCTAACCTGACCTAACCTAACCTAACCTAACCTAACCTAACCTAACCTGACCTGACCTGACCTAACCTAACCTAACCTAACCTAACCTAACCTAACCTAACCTAACCTAACCGGGCTACAGCGATTTTCGCTTTACAACAGTAGCCCGAAGCCTAACCTGATGTATAAGCGGGGCCCTCCTGTACTCAGTTTTGATTTAAATGATTTAGAAAACTGAAAAGTTGAAGACTGAGACACTTGTACAACATTTGGGAATCTTGATTATGGAAGAAGCCAGTCAGTGGCTTCTTCAGTCCATTACAGAGAAGAAATGTGGAAGATCAGTAGGAGATTGAGGTAATCAGTCCCTCATCCTGAAGTCGCTGTGTTCAGTCCATTAATCAAGATTGATGGACTGAACACATCAACCCCAGACTGAGGGACCATTTTTCTCAGTAATGGACTGAAGAAGCCACTGGCTGACAAAACGTTTCTGGAATGAAGATTCTCAAATGTTGCACAAGTGTCTCATTCTGTACACAGTTTAGACTGAGAAGAACAAAAATGCACAATACCGTGACTGGAACAATACACAAATAACCCGCACACATAAGAAAGGAGCTTATGACGGCCTTTTGGTCTGAGTTGGACCATTTACAAAGTCACACTGGCACTTACAAAGTCACACAACAGTGTGACTTTGTAAATGGTTCAAGTTGGATCGAAACGTCGTCGTAAGCTCCTCTCTCCCATGTACAGGTTATTTGTGTATAAGAAATTATTATGGATGGAAAGAAATAAGAATTGAAATAAGTGTATGTAGACAGGAATTATAATACGACCAGCAGCATCCACAAATTTTTCCAAAAAGTTTACCGTATAAAGTCTATGGGAGAGAAACACCCCCACCCCACCCCCTCTAAAAATACGCCGAACAGGTTAGTTCCCCCCACTACTGACTACCACTATTACTTAGACTACCACACAACAAATCACCCCCCAACCACCCACTTCCTCCCCTCCCGGGCAAAACCATCACGGCCAAACGTCTTGTAGTTCTGTGTAAGTAATCACGAGAGGTATCTGCTCAGTAATGATAATTGTGTCGGCGTAGTTCCGCAAGTGCTTGTGCTGGGTCCCGCCAGGCATTTAATATACGTTAATGATACAGTAACTTCAGACTCGCTCGTAAAACACCAACTGAATGCACCTGAAATTAGTGGCAATTTTGGTCGCTTTTACTAATAAATACTCCGAATTAAAACCTGATAAAACTAAAATTTGTTGTTGTTGCCGTTTTATTATTATTATTATTATTATTATTATTATTATTATTATTATTATTATTATTATTATTATTATTATTGGTATTATTATTATTATTATTATTATTATTATTATTATTATTATATATTATTGGTATTATTGTTATTATTATTATTATTGATATTATTATTATTATTATTATTATTATTATTTTTACTATTACTACTACTACTACTACTACTACTATTACTATTACTACTACTACTACTTTCATAGAGACGCGCTAATCCTGTAGGGTTGACAGCGCTTGGGTAATGGGCTGGTAATTAGGCTTGATTCAAGGAAGGAAAGGGTAGCTCCAACCCCTTACATCAAGAGCCCCTCACCAGCATCAAGACAACCTTTAAAGGACAAAAAATGGATCCTAGCTCACAGTGTGTGTGTGTGTACTCACCTAATTGTGGGTGCAGGGGTAGATTCATAGGTCCTGGCCCCGCCTCTTCATTGGTCGCCACTAGGTCCATTCTCTCCCTGCTTTATCGTACCTCTTCTTAAAGCTATGTATGGTACCTGCCTCCACTACCACACTTTCCAGACTATTCCACTTTTACACATTGTAACCTTTACAAAGAAATAAAATTATTATTATTATTATTATTATTATTATTATTATTATTATTATTATTATTATTATTATCTATATGACTTAAGAAATACTTCCTAACATTTCTGTGGCTCGTCTGAGTCTTCAACTTCCAGCTGTGAGCCCTTGTTGCTGTGTCCCATCTCTGGAACATCCTGTCTCTGTCCCTCCTGTCCTCCAGTGTCATCAGGTCGAATTCCCTTAACCTCTCCTCGTAGGACATACCCCTTAGCTCCGGGAGTAGTCTCGTTGCAAACCTTTGTACTTTCTCTAGTTTCCTGATGTGCTTGTCATCTTGGAACCTGGAGCTGCATACTCCAATATGGGTCTGGCGTACACGATGTACAGGGTCTGGAACGACTCTCCTTACTGGGCATATGGGCTAGTCGCCCATATACTGCAACAGATATTTGGTTGATGTATGCCTCAGGAGATGTGCTCGGTACTATACACACTCCAAGATCCTTTTCCTTGAGTGAGGTTTGTAGTCTTTGGCCCCCTAGGCTGTACTCTGTCTGCGGTCTTCTTTGCCGTTCTCCGGTCTTCATGACTTTCCACTTGATGGGGTTGAACTCCAGGAGTCATTTGCTGGACCTGGCCTGCAGCCTGTCCAGATCCCTCTGTAGTCCTGCCTTGTCCTCCTCTGTGTGTGTGTGTGTGTTTGTGGTGTGTTCTCGTTGAGTCTGGCTAAGCATTCCTCGCAGCTGCTGTGGCATGTACGTCATACAAACCAACAGGTTCCTGAGAGGAGTGAAAACACAGCTTGATTTCTCGTGGTGTTGCGAGTGTTGCTCTCACCATGTTGCTGTCATTTGTGTCGGGGTTGTAAAAGGAGAATGCTCCGTGGAATCCTCAACTTAATGGCCGATTTCTAGGTTTAAGGACATTTAAAGTACGCTACCAGTGCGCGGCTACCCTAGTGTACGTGATAGTTACCTGGTGAGAACATCAGCAGTGTGCTGCTTCCCTAGTGTACGTGATAGTTACCTGGTTGGAAGACTCACAGTGTACTGCTACACTAGTGTACGTGATAGTTACCTGGTGGAAACACCCACACTGTGCTACTACCCTAGTGTACGTGATAGTTACCTGGTGGAAACGCCCGCAGTGTGCTGGTGCCTTAGTGTACGTGATAGTTACCTGGTGGGAACATCAGCAGTGTG
Organism: Cherax quadricarinatus; assembly: GCF_038502225.1. Lineage (NCBI taxonomy): Eukaryota > Metazoa > Arthropoda > Malacostraca > Decapoda > Parastacidae > Cherax > Cherax quadricarinatus. Next base: position 11,147,603 of record NC_091301.1, read on the forward strand.
CTGCTACCTTAGTGTACGTGATAGTTACCTGGTGGAAACACCCGCACTGTGCTGCTACTCTAGTGTACGTGATAGTTACCTGGTGGGAACACCCGCACTGTGCTGCTACCTTAGTGCACGTGATAGTTACCTGGTGGGAACACCCACAGTGTGCTGCTACCCTAGTGCACGTGATGATTCCCTAGTAACAACACCAACAGTGTGCTGCTACCCTGTGTTCGTGATGGTTACCTGGTGGGAACACCCAAAGTGTGCTGCTACCCTAGTGTACGTGATGGTTACCTGGTGGGAACACCCACAGTGTGCTGCTACCCTAGTGTACGTGATGGTTACCTGGTGGGAACACCCAAAGTGTGCTGCTACCCTAGTGTACGTGATGGTTACCTGGTTCACTATCTACGGTAGTTTTAAAGGTTCAATAGCTAGGTAGTTTTCAAGGTTCAGAATCTATTATGCGGGTCTGTCAGGATTCCTTACTGAGAAATGTATATGAGACTAACTCCCCTTGTGTGTGTTAACTGTCAACTGTTTATCAAGGAAATATATGCACTAAGGAGAGCATATATCTATCAGTGTGTATACGCTGAGATTATTATTACTATATTCATACAGCGCCCTGTAAATGGGCAGAATTTCGAATTGATTCAGAGGGTGGACAGCGCCCTTTCAGTGAATTAAGAGCGTTTAAAAATCATTATTTTAACTATATATATATATATATATATATATATATATATATATATATATATATATATATATATATATATATATATATATATATATATATATATATATATGTATGTATATATATATATATATATATATATATATATATATATGTATATATATATATATAGATAGATAGATAGATAGATAGATAGATAGATATATTGTGTGTGTCGCGCCGAATAGGTAAAACTTGCGATTTTGGCTTAAATAGCAACGCTCTTCTTGCCGGATAACGGAAGCGAAAATTTGTGTATGCAGTAATTTCGCAAAACTCATTCTGAACCTAACGAAAAAAATGTATTTCATTGTGTTTGTTTATTATTAAATTATTGTAAACTTATCTAAAATATATTTAGTTGGGTTAGACTAAATTAAATTGCGCTTGTTATAATAAGTTTAGGTAAGTTTTCTAAGGTGAAAAATTATTAACTTTTGCATTAATATAAAAGAAAATTATAGAAAGGACTAAATTTTAAATGAGCTCTTGCTAATTGACCAATTTTACCTATTCGGCACGACACGACAATGTGTCGTGGGGTCGAATCCTGGCCTGCCGCAGTTTGATAAATGATTTATAACCACTTGTTTCGTGGTTTCATTGATATGTAGACTGATTGTGGAGGCGGGTATTCAAACAGGAGTCTGAAATTAATGTTTGAGCATAACACTGCCACGAGTATCTTCGCAACATGAAACAAGTCTAGTGCGCTAGGCGCATGTTGTTTGTAGGGTCCATGGCTCAGATGGTAGGGTGACATGTACAGTGTTTGGCCTCTTGAAGCGGGACAATGTGTCGTGGGGTCGAATCCTAGTCTGCTTCAGTTTGGTAAATGATTCAAAACCACTTGTGTGTAAACACAACAAAGCAATAAACGTTTTTCTTTTGTCTCTCCTATTAGGTCACAGCGAATCTGGTGACCTTTCTGCGTTCTGCACCAAACCAGAGGTCACTAAGACTTTGACACCACCATCATCACGCTAGCACCACCACCATACTGCTACCATCACATCACCTGCACCACAGTATTACCTTCACACCACCACCACCACCACGCCCACCACCATTCCACTACTACCAGCGCCCCTCTCACCATTAGCACCACCACCAGAGCATGACCAAACCCGTCGTGGAAGCAAGGCAGCGTGGCCAGGGTGGCGGTGATGCCCTCACGACCCTGCAAGACACACTTCACACTCAACACAGCTCTGGCCAAACAAAGAACTGCCGTGTATCTCGCCACACTTAGGGCGTCTTCCTCAACATTACATGGGCTACTGTGTTACAGGATCGTCCGAGCAAGATTTACTGGGGTCAAGATGCATGATTTTACTGATGTCTGGGAAGTTGTGAGAGGTTTTTCAGCGACTTGGAAGTTGTGGGAGGTTTCAGGTTCTGAGAAGTTGTGGAAGGTTTTCAGGGTCTGGGAAGTTGAGAGAGGTTTCAGGGTCTGGGAGGTAGGGGACTACAGACTTCAGGAGTTATGTTATTAAGACTCCCAAAATGAACTATTAAGACTCCAAAAAAAGGAGCTATTAAGATTCCCAAAAGCAACTATTATGACCCCCTAAAGGGACTATTAAGACCCCCTAAAGGGACTATTAAGACTCCTAAAAGGAGCTATTAAACTTCTTTTAAATTAATTTTTTGAAGTTCATTAAATTCTATAAAACTGGGCACTTTTACTCTAAATAAATTTTTTTTCCTTAACGAATAACATTTTAATTTTAGTGGAAAAAAGGCATGGACAGCAACCGCCCAGGGAGGTACTACCGTCCTGCCAAGTGAGTGTAAAACGAAAGCCTGTAATTGTTTTACATGATGGTAGGATTGCTGGTGTCCTTTTTTCTGTCTCATAAACATGCAAGATTTCAGGTACGTCTTGCTACTTCTACCTACACTTAGGTCACACTACACATACATGTACAAGCATATATATACACACACACCCCTCTGGGTTTTCTTTTATTTTCTTACTAGTTCTTGTTCTTGTTTATTTCCTCTTATCTCCATAGGGAAGTGGAACAGAATTCTTCCTCCGTAAGTCATGCGTATTGTAAGAGGCGACTAAAATGCCGGGAGCAAGGGGATAGTAACCCCTTCTCCTGTATATATTACTAAATTTAAAAAGAGAAACTTTTGTTTTTCTTTTTGGGCCACCCTGCCTCGGTGGGATACGGCCGGTTTGTTGAAAGAATATATATATATATATATATATATATATATATATATATATATATATATATATATATATATATATATATATATATATATATATATATATATATATATACAGGAATATCATGTTTAACATGGCCTCCAAGCATTATCTATGAGTAACAAAAGTTTCCTTGCATCTCTTCTTTGTATACTAGGATACATGTGGACGGGAGTATCCCTGCAGGTTCTTTAACGTACGTATTCTACTATAAGGGATGTAACTGTTTGTTATCCTGTGAGTCTTCGAAATCCTTTCTGACAGTTGAACATAGTCAGCATAACACACATCAGTAGCTACTCTGTGATAACCGTGTCGCTATATAACATCTTAATGTCTACATCTCGTTGATCTCTTATAGGAAAGCACTAAGAATACATTGGTAACCTCCTCCTGGTGTTAAATTCAACTATAACGTCAATAAAAAAAAAAACTCTAGGTTTTGACCAACCAGCCATTGTAAAAAAAAATGAAGCTGTTAACTAATGAACAGCCTCTTGACAGAATACATACAACAACTATGTTGTTTGCCTGCTGCATGTCATCCATCAGGAGCTTCTGGAAACGAGAGAATCTTCCTCTTATTGTTCCGTAAATTCGGTAAAGTGTGCTTCTGAACCCCAGTCCCAAGACCACCTGTCTTCCGGTACTTCTACTTCCCAATTCCATGATGCAACATTTTCGTTAACTGGTATCCGGACCCTGGCATTTCCTGTAACATGGAACGTTTCATTAGAAAAACGACATGTACCACACGGTTACCCAAAAATTATACAAGGACTGTTACTCCTTCAACCAATATCGTGTCAGAGAACTCAAAATACACACGATCCAACCACGAGCCATAAGCGTCCCTCAAAATAAAATAAAAAAAAAATAGCCTCGTATCTTAAGAATTCGACGTAATACACTCCAGTAAGATACTCCACACATAGAGCTGCTAGTTGAGACAAGCATAAATAGTAAATGCAACTTGATAAGTCCGCACTCCGAAGGACACAATTGCAGTCACCTCTCAAGACTGCGGTCCCCCAAGGAAAGCTACAATATGGAGGACATCAGTTACTGAGCTTACTTTTTCATGAGTATTAAGTCACAGATGTTATCATGCGGACATTTGCAACTGAAATAAATTTAAAAAATGCAGTTTCAGATTGTTGATATCATGAAATTTTTATTATTGTTATTATTATTATTATTATTATTATTATTATTATTATTAATATTATTATTAGTAGTAGTATTATAACCCATAAGGGTTATACAGGACCTGAGGAATGGGAGGCAGTTAGGTTAGATCCAAGTAAGAGAAAAGTAGGCCCAGTTTTTTTTTTTTTTTTTACCAAGAGCCCTTCACCATCATAAAGGAACTCTTTAAAGAGCGTCAAAAAAAAACTTAATTTCCATCTAATAAGACAGTGATACCCTCATCTGACTCTAAAGAAAATAATGTTTGTTATGTGCATTAAATCTCTTCCACCGTAATATACAATGTTCCAGATGAAAGGTTTATGATCTAAGGAATTGGAGCTACCATCCCTAACAGACAATTTCTAAGTTGTCTATGAGTAGGGCTACGTTGTTGTTTTAGTTAGTAAAATTGGATTCATCTGTAGTGCACTGCTATCCCATTCTCTGTGACAGTTACACAGCGAGAACAATAGCTAGCTGTGTTTCCCTGTCATGTGCCATCGCACAGGATGGGTCACATTCATAGCGCTGAAATGTGTCAGTCTGCACTGGGAGACGTCAGTAGTGTAAGTCTGAGTTCGGAGGTTTCAAGTGTCAGTCTGAGCTGGGAGACGTCAGTAGTGTAAGCCTCAGCTGGGAAACTTCAGTAGTATCAGTCTGAGCTGGGAGACTTCAGTAGTGTCAGTTTGAACTGGGAGACTTCAGAAGTGTCAGTCTGAGCTGGGAGACTTCAATAGTGTTAGTCTGAGCTGGGAGACTTCAGTAGTGTCAGTTTGAGCTGGGAAACTTCAATAGTGTTAGTCTGAGCTGGGAGACTTCAGAAGTGTCAGTCTGAGCTGGAGGACCTCGATAAGGAACTGAAGATAATTGACTCGTAATTCGCACTAACAAGCTTTAACAAACTTTAATAACCACATACTTAACTAATAATTACAATTTTCCTTCTCTGTTGAGAAGATTATAATAAATGTTTCCGGAACAGTGTTAATCGCTCCCTTGTGCTGATGTGAACCTCACCTCGTCTCCGGGGCTCTAGACTTAGTTAACACATCAGTTCGGAGGAGTCTGAATCTCCAAAAATTTCCTTTTATTTTCTGAAACAGTACAATAAATTTCTCGTCCCCTGCCCCCTTCAGATTTGCAGAATAAATGCGCCGTGTAACAGTGCATGATATTTGACTTGTAAGTAATGTCTGCTGTTTGTGAAATAAATACCCTCATGTATAATCCAAAGATTTAGAACATATAAACTGCGTGTCCCGACACACCAACAAAATAAATCTCATATATATACAAATTTCGGTAAATAATCATTTCAAATAATGCAACTTTGGTAAATATATACGCTACACAAGCCACAAATTTAGGAAATAATTGTTGGGTCGCCTGAATACGTAACGCTGCCTTTTTTTTTCTTTCCCAGCGCAGCCTCGACAGCCCGGTGGCCAGTGGCGCTACAGGTGGCCTTGGAGGAATGAGTTTTCTCCCAGGATGAACAACACACCATTCTTAGTGTCAATCGAGTGGTGGATCTTAATTAATGTTAATCTTATGTTAATATTAGGTGAGTTTGAAATCTTTTTTTGTTATGCTCTCTCTTCTATGAAAATTTCAATGTGATCTGAGAGAGATATATCTGCATAGTGCATCAAAGTAATGAAGAGAACCTTCTAATTTACCATACTTGCTTTGATCATTTAAATAAAATTAAATATTCCTCCATCGAGATAGTCTTCTGACAATAGTATTTAATAAGTGTGGACTGCAAAGCCTTTTGTTATCCGTCTTTCGAATGTACTATCATGTACGCTCATTTACAGGCAGAAAAAAATATAATAAAAAATGAAAGTGTGGCACACTAATTTAATCAAATAATAAATGAAAAGAAATCATTCTGACAATTCAGAACGGTCCAAAGCTGAAGAAATGTATTTACAGGGAAAGCTCCACTGAGGACTACTGAGTGCTACTAAGAATCACTGGGGAGTACTCGGTACATATGAGTACCATCTGAGACATGGTTATGTCTCGGATGGAATGGTCGCTTTTTATATTTTCCTTTTTCTTGATTTTCGTCTATCTTCTTATTGTTTTTCCTTTCTTCCTCTCTCAAACATTCTCCTCGAACACTCTTATTTGTTTTTTCTCATCCTCTTCCTCTTTTTACCTCCTGTCAGAACTCCTCATCAACTAGCAGGAAAAAGAGGTACCTATGTTTCAGCAGACTGTTGTTGATAGCATCCAGAAAAAAAAATGATTCACGAATATGTTAGAAACTTTAATCCTGCTGGAAGACGTCCGGGAAACAAAGGGAAATGTAGAAATTCTCCATTCCTGCTGGAAGAATTCATGTATTCTGTAGATGTCAGTGCTGAATCGTGTATTTAATGATGTAGAAACAGAGGGTGTATGAGAGCTCACCTGAGGGGTGAATGAAGAGTCAAGATTCCCAAACCTCCCAACAACCTGGGGATGTTTGAGGGGAGTATAAGTGTATGAAGAGTGTATGAGGGGTCACCCGATGGAAAGGCCATCAAGTTACTCCCTTGCACTCAACCTCTCCTCCCCTTCTCTCCAACCTCCGTGATGTGATGAAGGTAGATGTGAGGAAGGTAGGGAGAGAGATACGAAGAAGGGAGGGAGGGAGGGGAAGAGAGATGCGAGGGAGGTGAGTGGATTTTCAACCCCTCCCTACCCCCATTCTAATCCTTCCTCCACCCTCCTCATAATCCCTCCCCCACCCCATAACCAATTACTTTTTTGAGTAGTGAGAAATGCCAGAGGACCAGTGAGGCGCCTCGAGATAGGAAAGGGAGGAGGAGGAGATAAAGAAAGAGAATGAGGAGAAAGAAGAAGAGGAGAGAAGAGTAGGGGAGAAGGAAGGAGAAAGAGGAAAGGAGGAGAGGGGTGTCCACTTACACTTGATATTCTACTGTGTTTTTACCACTCTCTTGTGTGTGTGTGTGTGTGTGTGTGTGTGTGTGTGTGTGTGTGTGTGTGTGTGTGTGTGTGTGTGTGTGTGTGTGTTTATTTGTCTGTTTTGCCATCTGTAAAAAGCTCTTGACAATAGATACTTGGCCTGTTTTGGCGTAACTTTTAACTGAGTTACATGATCTCCTAACTAGCTCAGTGCTTATGACTCTGAGGGTTCAGTGCTTCCCCATGAATATAATAATAATAATAATAATAATAATAATAATAATAATAATAATAATAATAATAATAATAATAATAATAATAATTGCAATAATTTTAATTAGAGTGGGTGCTTAGTTCCATTCTCAACATTTTTATACTTAGTAATTTAAAGATATAGTATGCATCTGTGATCGTCACTGGTACTGGAAACTCATGTATGTTGTGCGAGTCTTTCATGTTGGCAACATGTTTGTATGTGTGTGGGTGGGGTATAGGGGACGGTTTTAACAGTCAAGTTGTCATGTTGCGAAGCTATCTGATGCTGGCAACACCTGTGCTCGTGTGTGTGGGCGTGTCGGAGACCTCCTGTCGTCTGCACCTACAGATAGGGCTTGATGCGACATAAGTTGTCAGTGTCCCTAAAAAAGCCCCAACAACAACAACTACCTACAGATGTTGTCTTGTATAGCTCAACGGTAGCGTCCCCTCAAGGAAGGTTCCTTGATGTTGGTGAGGGGCTTTTGATATAGGGAATTGGATCTGTGCTCCAGTTCCCCGAATTAAGCCTGAATGCCTTCCACATCCCCCCCCAGGCGGTGTATAATCCTCCGGGTTTAGCGCTTCCCTCTTGATTATAATAATAATAATCAACGGTAGCGTCTTCGCAGGCGTTGAAGAAAGGACGTGAAGAAAATAATAGTGTGAAGGCACAGAATGCTCATGACACCTTAATCGTCTGTCTTGGTAATCGTAATAACCTATTAAGTAATTACATGACATTCCTTGAGAGTCTCGCGCAATTATGGCTAAGCTCTGAGGATTTGGCGTTTTTCCGAGTGTAATAATAATAATTTATTGTAAGTGCTGAATTAATTCAGCTTGGCAAGGCGAAGACTGGGAAGCAGTTTAACTGAAGAAAATGTTAAAGGGCAAACGTTGGCTTCAATGAATGGGCAAACGTTCGCCTTATTCCATAGCAAATGCTTATCTTAATTAAGGTGGAAACGTTTACAGTATTAAAGGAAAAACATTTGTCATATCAAAAAGGACACAGTAGCCATATCAAAAAAAAAAAAACACTTGTCTTAACACTTTGCCCGATCACAAAACAAATACGAGTCCCACGAAGCGAAATATTTTTTTTAGTCAAGTATTGAATATATGAACTGGATTGCCAGAAGTGTTTAGTGTGTATGAAGTAGGTCCAAAAAGTGTATAGTGTATACGTTTGCAATTAACTTGAGGATATACTCTTTTTTACATTGTCAGTTATAATCTAACGTTTTTGTCTTAAATATATACCAAATATGTTCGGTGAGTTTTATGCTGCGTATATCCACTGACGTTTACTGCTATATGCTACGTATATCAATATCAGTGTACTCCAACATCAGCTTTATTTAATTCATGAAGAGGGTGCAATCCCCCTGCAGGAAATGCAGAAATTTTTGCAAACTCCTTGGCTGCCTAGTGGAGTATTATAGATACTTCTCAAGGTGTGATGGTTGAGGCACTTCCCAGATGTAGACGAGAAAGATATTTCCTGAGGGTTCTTAAGGATGAATAATGCAAGAAACTTAAGCGGTGTGGCTTACTTCCGTTGGGATGTTTGGTCCTCTTTCCTGAGATGCGATCGACAACAATCGATTGGCTTCTAGGTGTCCATTTACTCTCCGGTGAACAGGAGTGTAAGGAAACTTACTCGTATATCTCGACTTGCTCAATGATCCAACCTGGTTTCTTTCGGCTGTGAAGTGAATGCGATATATGCAACCTTTTACCGAACTAAAACCTGTTTAATGGGTGGATACAATGGATTTAAGTTCATTTTCAGTACTTCAGGCTTAGTTCTTTTTTTTTTTTTTTTTTGTAGAGCTGTCGATAGGCACCACAGTGCGCTGTGAATACTAATGCGAGATGGTCTCCTTAATTCACATTCATAGTATCTGACAGTCAACCTCATAGCCCAGTTTTACAAAAGACAGCATCCTCGATGGCAGATACAAAACCATGCAAACGACGGTTCTCCATCAGCCGTCCCTCACAGGTGGCACGACGTGCGTCATTTACAAAACGAGATGAGTCATTTACTGTAAAACACTGTAGGTACACAAGTGGCTTGCAGCAGCTTCAAACTGTAGTATAAATGAAAGATATAGGGGCCTGGTCAAGGACTGGGCCGCGGGGGCGTCGACCCCACGAACACCCTCCAGGTAGTACTTTATCATTAAGGCTGAGAGACTGGACACCTCAAAATTTCCACTTCAGCCACCACTGTAGTCAGTTGAAGACATCCGTCACGCAGGAGACACACTTCTGCAATAAAGACACTCAAACGTTGCACATATTCTTATTCATTTGCGATTTTGCAGCTGTAATAAACAGCTACAGCTTGAGAGCTCTTAAAGATAATAATCAGATGAAATCCGACCGAATTATATGCGCAATCTTGTCACTAACCAGCGCGTGTTGGAAGCGTTCTCACAAATTAGCATGGTTAACAGAAAAAAAAAAAAAGGAAATTAACATATTGTTATTAGCGTTGCAAATCGCTTTGGAGCAAAACAGAGGGTTGCTGGAAAAGAAAACCGCTAAATCTGGAGTTATCAGTCATCAAGGTGGAGGTTGTCGCCAGCAGTGCGAGTAGGAGAAGGCATGCAACTTAGCAAGACTTCGTCCAATAGCCCATTTTCACTGTCCCCAGTCTAGCAACCCATTATCGCTGTCCCCAGTCCAGCAACCCATTTTCACTGTCCCCAGTCCAGCAATCCATTATCGAACATTAAAATGGTATAAAATACCGACAGGTTGTTAGGTAAGACACATATGCAACAGTTAGGTATCTTTATTATGAAACGTTTCGCCTACACAGTAGGCTTCTTCAGTCAAGTACAGAAAAGTTGATTGAAGCAGAAGATACTTGAAGACGATGTAATCAGTCCATCACCCTTAAAGTTTTGAGGTGGTCAGTCCCTCAGTCTGGAGAAGAGCATTGTTCCATAACTGTTGCATATGTGTCTTACCTAACAATCCATTATCGCTGTCCCCAGTCCAGCAACCCATTATCGCTGTCCCCAGTCCAGCAATCCATTATCGCTGTCCCCAGTCCAGCAACCCATTATCGCTGTCCCCAGTCCAGCAACCCATTTTCACTGTCCCCAGTCCAGCAATCCATTATCGCTGTCCCCAGTCCAGCAACCCATTATCGCTGTCCCCAGTCCAGCAATCCATTATCGCTGTCCCCAGTCCAGCAAGCCATTATCCCTGTCCCCAGTCCAGCAACCCATTATCGCTGTCCCCAGTCCAGCAACCCATTTTCACTGTCCCCAGTCCAGCAATCCATTATCGCTGTCCCCAGTCCAGCAACCCAAACTCGCTGTCCTCAGTCCAGCAACCCATTCTCGCTGTCCCCAATCCAGCAACCCATTCTCACTGTCCCAAGTCCAGCAACCCATTCTCGCTGTCCTCAGTCCAGCAACCAATTCTCGCTGTCATCAGTCCAGCAACCCAATCTCGCTGTCCCCAGTCCAGCAACCCATTCTCGCTGTCCCCAGTCCAGCAACCCTTTCTCGCTGTCCCCAGTCCAGCAACCCATTATCGCTGTCCCCAGCCTAGCAACCCATTATCGCTGTCCCCAGTCCAGCAACCAAATATCGCTGTCCCCAGTCCAGCAATCCATTATCGCTGTCCCCAGTCCAGCAACCAAATATCGCTGTCCCCAGTCCAACAATCCATTATCGCTGTCCCCAGTCCAGCAGCCCATTATCGCTGTCCCCAGTCCAGCAACCCATTCTCGCTGTCCCCAGTCCAGTAACCCTTTCTCGCTGTCCCCAGTCCAGCAACCCATTATTGCTGTCCCCAGTCTAACAACCCATTATCGCTGTCCCCAGTCCAGCAACCAAATATCGCTGTTCCCAGTCCAGCAACCAGATATCGCTGTCCCCAGTCCAGCAATGCATTATCGCTGTCCCCAGTCCAGCAGCCCATTATCGCTGTCCCCAGTCCAGCAACCCATTCTCACTGTCCCAAGTCCAGCAACCCATTCTCGCTGTCCTCAGTCCAGCAACCCATTCTCGCTGTCATCAGTCCAGCAACCCATTCTCGCTGTCCCCAGTCCAGCAACCCATTCTCGCTGTCCCCAGTCCAGCAACCCTTTCTCGCTGTCCCCAGTCCAGCAACCCATTATCGCTGTCCCCAGTCTAGCAACCCATTCTCGCTGTCCCCAGTCCAGCAACCAAATATCGCTGTCCCCAGTCCAGCAACCAAATATCGCTGTCCCCAGTCCAGCAATCCATTATCGCTGTCCCCAGTCCAGCAACCCATTATCGCTGTCCCCAGTCCAGCAACCAAATATCGCTGTCCCCAGTCCAGCAATCCATTATCGCTGTCCCCAGTCCAGCAACTCATTATCGCTGTCCCCAGTCCAGCAGCCCTTTCTCGCTGTCCCCAGTCCAGCAATCCATTACCGCTGTCCCCAGTCCAGCAACCAAATATCGCTGTCCCCAGTCCAGCAATCCATTATCGCTGTCCCCAGTCCAGCAGCCAAATATCGCTGTCCCCAGTCCAGCAATCCATTATCGCTGTCCCCAGTCCAGCAATGAAATATCGCTGTCCCCAGTCCAGCAACCCATTATCGCTGTCCCCAGTCCAGCAATCAAATATCGCTGTCCCCAGTCCAGCAATCCATTATCGCTGTCCCCAGTCCAGCAACCCATTATCGCTGTCCCCAGTCCAGCAATCAAATATCGCTGTTCCCAGTCCAGCAATCCATTATCGCTGTTCCCAGTCCAGCAATCAAATATCGCTGTCCCCAGTCCAGCAATCCATTATCGCTGTTCCCAGTCCAGCAATCAAATATCGCTGTCTCCAGTCCAGCAATCCATTATCGCTGTTCCCAGTCCAGCAACTCATTATCGCTGTCCCCAGTCCAGCAACTCATTATCGCTGTCCCCAGTCCAGCAACCAAATATCGCTGTCCCCAGTCCAGCAATCCATTATCGCTGTCCCCAGTCCAGCAATCCATTATCGCTGTCCCCGGTCCAGCAACCAAATATCGCTGTCCCCAGTCCAGCAATCCATTATCGCTGTCCCCAGTTCAGCAACCAAATATCGCTGTCCCCAGTCCAGCAATCCATTATCGCTGTCCCCAGTCCAGCAATCAAATATCGCTGTCCCCAGTCCAGCAATCCATTATCGCTGTCCCCAGTCCAGCAACCAAATATCGCTGTCCCCAGTCCAGCAATCCATTATCGCTGTCCCCAGTCCAGCAACCAAATATCGCTGTCCCCAGTCCAGCAATCCATTATCGCTGTCCCCAGTCCAGCAACCCATTCTTGCTGTCCCCAGTCCAGCAACCCATTATCGCTGTCCCCAGTCCAGCAACCCAATCTCGCTGTCCTCAGTCCAGCATCCCATTCTCGCTGTCCCCAGTCCAGCAACCCATTCTCGCTGTCCTCAGTCCAGCAACCCATTCTCGCTGTCCCCAGTCCAGCAACTCATTCTCGCTGTTCCCAGACCAGCAACGCATTCTCGCTGTCCCCAGTCCAGCAACCCATTCTCGCTGTCCTCAGTCCAGCAACCCATTCTCGCTGTCCCCAGTCCAGCAACTCATTCTCGCTGTTCCCAGACCAGCAACGCATTCTCGCTGTCCCCAGTCCAGCAACCCATTCTCGCTGTCCTCAGTCCAGCAACCCATTCTCGCTGTCCCCAGTCCAGCAACTCATTCTCGCTGTTCCCAGACCAGCAACCCATTCTCGCTGTCCTCAGTCCAGCAACCCACTCTCGCTGTCCCCAGTCCAGCAACCCATTCTCGTTGTCCCCAGTCCAGCAACCCTTTCTCGCTGTCCCCAGTCCAGCAACCCAATCTCGCTGTCCTGAGTCCAGCAACCCATTCTCGCTGTCATCAGTCCAGCAATCCATTATCGCTGTCCCCAGTCCAGCAACCAAATATCGCTGTCCGCAGTCCAGCAACCCATTATCGCTGTCTCCAGTCCAGCAACCAAACATCACTGTCCCCAGTCCAGCAACCCATTATCTCTGTCCCCAGTCCAGCAACCAAATATCGCTGTCCCCAGTCCAGCAACCAAATATCGCTGTCCCCAGTCCAGCAAGCAAATATCGCTGTCCCCAGTCCAGCAATCCATTATCGCTGTCCCCAGTCCAGCAACCAGATATCGCTGTCCCCAGTCCAGCAACCCATTATCTCTGTCCCCAGTCCAGCAACCAAATATCGCTGTCCCCAGTCCAGCAACCAAATATCGCTGTCCCCAGTCCAGCAAGCAAATATCGCTGTCCCCAGTCCAGCAACCCATTATCGCTGTCCCCAGTCCAGCAACCAGATATCGCTGTCCCCAGTCCAGCAATCCATTATCGCTGTCCCCAGTCCAGCAATCCATTATCGCTGTCCCCAGTCCAGCAACCCATTATCGCTGTCAACAGTCCAGCAACCAAATATCGCTGTCCCCAGTCCAGCAATCCATTATCGCTGTCCCCAGTCCAGCAACCCATTATCGCTGTCCCCAGTCCAGCAACCAGATATCGCTGTCCCCAGTCCAGCAATCCATTATCGCTGTCCCCAGTCCAGCAACCCATTTTCGCTGTCCCCAGTCCAGCAACCCAATCTCGCTGTCCTCAGTCCAGCAACCCATTCTCGCTGTCATCAGTCCAGCAATCCATTATCGCTGTCCCCAGTCCAGCAACCTATTCTCGCTGTCCCCAGTCCAGCAACCCATTCTCGCTGTCCTCAGTCCAGCCACCCATTCTCGCTGTCCCCAGTCCAGCAACCCATTCTCGCTGTTCCCAGTCCAGCAACCCATTCTCGCTGTCCCCAGTCCAGCAACCCAATCTCGCTGTCCCCAGTCCAGCAACCCATTCTCGCTGTCCTCAGCCCAGCAACCCTTTCTCGCTGTCCCCAGTCCAGCAACTCATTCTCGCTGTTCCCAGTCCAGCAACCCATTCTCGCTGTTCCCAGTCCAGCAATCCATTCTCGCTGTTCTCAGTCCAGCAACTCATTCTCGCTGTTCTCAGTCCAGCAACCCATTCTCGCTGTTCTCAGTGATACTCCTGCACAGTTGAACATTTCCTCTTTACACGCGGTCCTCTCTCCCAGGATGCAACTTACATGAGGAGACTAACTGTTAGATACAACCACAACTGGAGACAAAGTTTCAGGTACCTATTTACTGCTAGATGAGCAGAGGCAACAACCCCGTGTTCTTTTTCGGGTGTGAGCTGACCTCTGTACCTTCGAGAACGTCCTGCCGAGCCACTCCCACCTCCAGTGGTCCAACTCTGCATGATCAGGTTAAGAGAGGCACGGAAAAGGAGCCTGACCTGGACCCAACCCTGCCACTTGCAGCCATGTTAGGCAACAGGTTCTGCAGGGTGGTCGTGCGTCTGGCAACGGCCTCGGCGGCGCCGTTCCTGCGTTACGCCTGGCTTGTCGTACGGCACAAAAACATGAACAATTGCCCCCTTTCAGAACTCGTTGTGAGATTACGTCGGTACGTCATCTGGATACATCCGCATTAGCCACTGTGTGGAGTGGATTTCTGCGCTAAATAACATTTCCCAGCTGTCTTTCTAATCCCTTGAAGTCAAAATTTGCTTCACGTGAGTTACATCGGGTGGCAAGCCAGTTAAAACAAAAACGAAATACACTTACAATCGAATGAGGGAAAAAAAAAAGATAGAGAGAGAGAAGGATTTGGATCCGATACGAGCGTCAAGCTTAAACGATCAGAATATATTCCAGGGAAGGGTCTTGCGAAGTAACCAGGCGCTAAAAGGATATCTGCGACTCTATCCATGGGATCGTGTTAGTCTGAAAGTTAGGAGGAGAAAGAGGAGAGAGAGGAGAGATAAATAAGAAAGAACACACACACCAAGCCAGATAAATGGGACATTACATTGGAAAGACATATAAAACCTTCCAATCTATATCGAAGTTCTTTTCTGATTAATGTCAGGTTACTAACTACCACTGAACTCTGTCTAGACAGCTGAGGTCAGGATAGTAAAGCGGAAGGCTCTCTCTCTCTCTCTCTCCCTCTCTCTTCCCTCCACTCTCTCGGCCACATTGCCACGGCAAATTGGTGAGGTTAATTACCATGTCAAGTTGAAAGACATGCAGAGATAATTAAGAGGTATGAAAGATGTTGAGTTATACTTTGCTACTACTTGAGATGCTGCTACAGCTGCTACTGCTACTGCTGCTGCTACTGCTGCTGCTACTACTTGTGCTGCTGCTGCTACTACTTGTGCTGCTGCTGCTACTACTTGTGCTGCTGCTTCTACTATTATTTGTGCTGCTGCTGTTACTGCTGTTGCTATTACTTGTGTTGCTGCTACTACTACTACTACAATCACTTGTGCTACTACTACTGTTATTGGTCATGACCAAGAGTTGGGTATGATCAACAATGATCATAGTGCAGAGTATTACTTTATTGATCCTATACAATACTGATAAATATACACTGAGAGGTATAATTCTCTCCGCAAAGTATATATATATATATATATATATATATATATATATATATATATATATATATATATATATATATATATATATACTTATATGGTGATGAAAGGTTTAAGTGGAGGTTTAATAACCCTCGTATAGTAGACAGGCTTTGAACGAACAAACCACTGCTAATACGTTAGTGAACAAGACACATGTACAACACTTGGCAGTCTTTATTGCCGAAATGTTTCGCCTGGGGAAGCCTGCGGTGCAGGCGAGACGTTTCGGCAATAGACCGTGTCAAACACGCATCATTCAACATGGTATAAACGTTGGTAACAGATACAGATAAATTTGTTTAGAAAGACAAGTAAACAAACACTAAGACATATTTGTTGGAAAACATTTTGATCCTGGGATCTTGATCACTTAGAAGTGATCAAGGTCCCAGGACCGAAACGTCTTCTAATAAATATGTCCTGGTGTCTGCTTACGTGTCTTTCTGAACCAATCCAACAACAAGCTGAACAGTGACGGTGATCATCCCGTTTTCTACATTTGTAACTTGTTCACCAGAGTAACTATAGCATTGTGTAACACCAGACACATATACTATTTGACAATAACACATGTCAGAGCATTTGAACGCACGTCAAAATGCTCCAAAAAAAAAAAAACCATGGATATATATTTTTTTTACCCCCTCCCTTCCATAGAAGTATGTACTCTCCATGACCCACCGACATTTGTGTTCGTGTAAAATAAATAATTGTAATCAGATATTGACTGTATGGAATTTAATTTTACAGTCGTATTATCTGGATATTAAAACACGTGAAGAGCAGATGCCTTGTCTAAAAAATGAATAATAATGTTATTATATGTTCACCACACTGTGTTTTTTTTTTTTTTTTACTGATTGACCTTTTATCTTATGGGAAGAGTTGTGTTACGGTGCTTGACCTTTATAGCTTTCAACATGCGTCATATATACATACATACATACATACATACATATATATATATATATATATATATATATATATATATATACATACATACATACATACATACATACATATATATATATATATATATATATATATATAGCGAAATGATCTTTAAGGTGCGTCATCCTCGTACAAGGATGACGCACCTGTGATGTACGTCAAACACCTTAACTACTGGGAACGCTTGGAAGCACTTGACTTGTACTCGTTGGAACGCAGGAGGGAGAGATATATCATAATCTACACTTGGAAAATCTTGGAAGGAATGGTCCCAAATCTACACACAGAAATCACTCCCTACGAAAGTAAAAGACTGGGCAGGCGATGCAAAATGACCCCAATAAAAAGTAGGGGCGCCATTGGTACACTAAGAGAAAACACCATAAGTGTCCGGGGCCCAAAACTGTTCAACAGCCTCCCATCAAGCATTAGGGGAATTGCCAATAAACCCCTGGCTGCCTTCAAGAGAGAGCTGGACAGATACCTAAAGTCAGTGCCGGATCAGCCGGGCTGTGGCTCGTACGTTGGACTGCGTGCGGCCAGCAGTAACAGCCTAGTTGATCAGGCCCTGATCCATCGGGAGGCCTGGTCATGGACCGGGCCGCGGGGGCGTTGATCCCCGGAATAACCTCCAGGTAACCTCCAGGTAACCAAGAGACGTGTACGTGTTCGAGACTTTGCTTGGGCAGCGTTTCGCTCCAAAACAGAGTTTCTTCAAGTGAAAAAACTCTTCTTAGTTATTTACAATTCTCAAGCAGGTGACAAACCCTGACAGCGGGCAAAACGTCGTGAGACATGTGGCTTACTCTGTTTATCGAAGAGAAATGGTATTCAATACCGACAGGTTGATGAGTAAGAAACATGTGTAAGATTTTAGAGGTGAAACTTGTGGCCTACACAACAGACTTTGGTAAACTATAGAAGCAGTTCTTATACTGGAGACAGAGGGTGAGGTGGAGAGGTCATGTTAAGGTGTTCAGTCCCTTAACGTTGATAGAATTGTTCAGTCCCTCAGTCTTGATACAAGGCGTTCAGTTTCTCAGTCTCTTACCCTTGAAGAGTTGACAGAAGTTGATGAAAGGTATTCAGTCCCTTAGCTTTGATGTATGTTAGAGGAACAAGGTGGAATCTTAAGCAGGTCACGCCAATAATTCGGCTAGTGTCTAGCTGACCCCCGAGGCTTGTGACAGATTTATTGATGTCATTCTTCCACGACAGTCTCATTAATACCGTATACCCTCCACCGTTTTCATCCCCTTGAAAAGCTACGCAGACTGTCTAACAACTTCTGCGGGATACCAATAGCGGGTGACGGAGATTTATGGCTGTAATTAACGCAGAATCGCGAAAAACGAGTCTCCAAACGATGACATAATTTCTATGATACCAAACCACGAAATGGGTGGGGTTTCAACCCACGGCCGGTGAGTCCAAACCCCCACCCGTTTCGTGTTTTTTTTTTTTCAAACGTGTTATTACGATTTCTTGAGTCCAAGACCAGAGAAATTAAGCTTCCTGAAGTCAGCTTTGAAGTTTTACCTTCAGTTAGCGATAAGTATTGTCTCTGAATGAGGAAAGAAGATGGGGAAAGGGGTGTATAAGGGCAAGTTTGTATGGAGAAAAAAAACAAAGAAAATATTTATGGAACATCGTATTGACAAACTCGCCACACCAAATAGTCATAGTGAGAGAGGTAAGGGCGCCGTAGCTGGATCTCCGAGATCTGCTAGGTAGTCGATGGTTGAAATCAGGGACCCAAGAACTACGTTTCAACCTCAGCAAAAACAACTTAGCCAGTAAGATCAGGGACAAGATAGGCCCACTCAAAAGTTCCTCGGGTCAGCTCACTGACAGTGATAAGGAAATGTGTAGAAGTTTTAACACATACTTCCTCTCAGTTTTTACACAGGAGGATACCAGCGATATTCCAGAAATGATAAATTATGTGGAACAGGACGATAATAAACTGTGCACGATTAGAGTCACAAGTGACATGGTCCTTAGGCAAATAGATAAATTAAAACCTAACAAATCCCCAGGCCCTGATGAACTGTATGCAAGGGTTCTAAAGGAATGTAAAGAGGAGCTTAGCAAACCTTTGGCTAATCTTTTCAACATATCACTACAAACTGGCATGGTGCCAGATAAGTGGAAAATGGCAAATGTGATACCTATTTTCAAAGCAGGTGACAGGTCCTTAGCTTCGAACTATAGACCAATAAGCCTAACCTCCATAGTGGGAAAATTTATGGAATCAATAATTGCCGAGGCAGTTCGTAGCCACCTTGAAAAGCATAAATTGATCAACGAATCTCAACATGGTTTTACAAAGGGGCGTTCCTGCCTTACGAATTTATTAACTTTTGTCACTAAGGTATTTCAGGAGGTTGATCATGGTAATGAATATGATATTGTGTATATGGACTTCAGTAAGGCTTTTGACAAGGTCCCACATCAGAGACTATTGAGGAAAATTAAGGCACATGGAATAGGAGGAGAAATTTTTTCCTGGATAGAGGCATGGTTGACAAATAGGCAGCAGAGAGTTTGCATAAATGGGGAGAAATCAGAGTGGGGAAGCGTCACGAGCGGTGTTCCACAGGGGTCAGTGTTGGGCCCCCTGCTGTTCACAATATACATAAACGACATAGATGAGGGCATAAAGAGCGACATCAGCAAGTTTGCCGATGACACCAAAATAGGCCGTCGAATTCATTCTGACGAGGACATTAGAGCACTCCAGGAAGATTTGAATAGACTGATGCAGTGGTCGGAGAAGTGGCAGATGCAGTTTAATATAGACAAATGCAAAGTTCTAAATGTTGGACAGGACAATAACCATGCCACATATAAACTAAATAATGTAGATCTTACTATTACGGATTGCGAAAAAGATTTAGGAGTTCTGGTTAGCAGTAATCTGAAACCAAGACAACAGTGCATAAGTGTTCGCAATAAAGCTAATAGAATCCTTGACTTCATATCAAGAAGCATGAATAATAGGAGTCCTCAGGTTGTTCTTCAACTCTATACATCCTTGGTTAGGCCTCATTTAGATTATGCTGCACAGTTTTGGTCACCGTATTACAGAATGGATATAAATGCTCTGGAAAATGTACAAAGGAGGATGACAAAGTTGATCCCATGTATCAGAAACCTTCCCTATGAGGATAGACTAAGGGCTCTGAATCTGCACTCTCTAGAAAGACGTAGAATTAGGGGGGATATGATTGAGGTGTATAAATGGAAGACAGGAATAAATAAAGGGGATGTAAATAGTGTGCTGAAAATATCTAGCCTAGACAGGACTCGCAGCAATGGTTTTAAGTTGGAAAAATTCAGATTCAGGAAGGATATAGGAAAGTACTGGTTTGGTAATAGAGTTGTGGATGAGTGGAACAAACTCCCAAGTACAGTTATAGAGGCCAGAACGTTGTGTAGCTTTAAAAATAGGTTGGATAAATACATGAGTGGATGTGGGTGGGTGTGAGTTGGACCTGATAGCTTGTGCTACCAGGTCGGTTGCCGTGTTCCTCCCTTAAGTCAAGGTGACCTGACCTGACTAGTTTGGGTGCATTGGCTTAAGCTGGTAGGAGACTTGAACCTGCCTCGCATGGGCCAGTAGGCCTGCTGCAGTGTTCCTTCGTTCTTATGTTCTTATGTTCTAATAAACACACACACACACACACACACACACACACACACACACACACACACACACAGGATCCATACATAGCTTTAAGCAGAGGTATGATAAAGCTCATGGTTCAGTAGCGACCAGTGAAGAGGCAGGGTCAGGAGCTATGACTCGACCCCTGCAACCACAACTAGATGAGTACACACACACACACACACACACACACACACACACACACACACACACACACACACACACACACACACACACACACACACACACACACACACACATTCTTAAATAGACCAGGAATCACATTACGCTCAGCGGATAATCCACCTGTATTACGCTATGCCAACGATATGCAAAATATAAATGCTCTTGTGAGGGATTAGTGCAGCCAGGTCGCGCTTAACCTGCACCAGCTCTGGCAGTGTTGTGTAAATGACTGCACCAGCATGCAGCAGCCCTGGCAGTGCTGTGTAAATTACTGCACCAGCATGCACCAGCTCTGGCAGTGTTGTGTAAATGACTGCACCAGCATGCAGCAGCTCTGGCAGTGTTGTGTAAATGACTGCACCAGCATGCAGCAGCTCTGGCAGTGCTGTGTAAATGACTGCACCAGCATGCAGCAGCTCTGGCAGTGTTGTGTAAATGACTGCACCAGCATGCAGCAGCTCTGTGCTGTGTAAATGACTGCAGCATGCAGCAGCCCTGCAGTGCATGACTGCACCAGCATGCAGCAGCTCTGGCAGTGTTGTGTAAATGACTGCACCAGCATGCACCAGCTCTGGCAGTGTTGTGTAAATGACTGCACCAGCTCTGGCAGTGTTGTGTAAATGACTGCACCAGCATGCAGCAGCTCTGGCAGTGTTGTGTAAATGACTGCACCAGCATGCACCAGCTCTGGCAGTGTTGTGTAAATGACTGCACCAGCATGCAGCAGCTCTGGCAGTGCTGTGTAAATGACTGCACCAGCATGCACCAGCTCTGGCAGTGTTGTGTAAATGACTGCACCAGCATGCACCAGCTCTGGCAGTGTTGTGTAAATGACTGCACCAGCATGCACCAGCTCTGGCAGTGTTGTGTAAATGACTGCACCAGCATGCAGCAGCTCTGGCAGTGTTGTGTAAATGACTGCACCAGCATGCACCAACTCTGGCAGTGCTGTGTAAATGACTGCACCAGCATGCAGCAGCCCTGGCAGTGCAGTGTAAATGACTGCACCAGCATCTGGCAGACTGCACCAGCATGTGTAAAACTGCACCAGCTGCAGCTCTGGCAGTGCATGCACCAGCATGCAGCAGCTCTGACTGCAGCATGCAGCAGCTCTGGCAGTGCTGTGTAAATGACTGCACCAGCATGCAGCAGCTCTGGCAGTGTTGTGTAAATGACTGCACCAGCATGCAGCAGCCCTGGCAGTGCTGTGTAAATGACTGCACCAGCATGCAGCAGCCCTGGCAGTGCTGTGTAAATGACTGCACCAACATGCAGCAGCCCTGGCAGTGCTGTGTAAATGACTGCACCAGCATGCAGCAGCCCTGGCAGTGCTGTGTAAATGACTGCACCAGCATGCACCAACTCTGGCAGTGTTGTGTAAATGACTGCACCAGCATGCACCAACTCTGGCAGTGCTGTGTAAATGACTGCACCAGCATGCACCAACTCTGGCAGTGTTGTGTAAATGACTGCACCAGCATGCAGCAGCCCTGGCAGTGCTGTGTAAATGACTGCACCAGCATGCAGCAGCCCTGGCAGTGCTGTGTAAATGACTGCACCAGCATGCACCAACTCTGGCAGTGTTGTGTAAATGACTGCACCAGCATGCAGCAGCTCTGGCAGTGCTGTGTAAATGACTGCACCAGCATGCACCAACTCTGGCAGTGCTGTGTAAATGACTGCACCAGCATGCAGCAGCCCTGGCAGTGCTGTGTAAATGACTGCACCAGCATGCAGCAGGCCTGGCAGTGCATGCACCAACTCTGGCAGTGTTGTGTAAATGACTGCACCAGCATGCACCAACTCTGGCAGTGCTGTGTAAATGACTGCACCAGCATGCAGCAGCCCTGGCAGTGCTGTGTAAATGACTGCACCAGCATGCAGCAGCCCTGGCAGTGCTGTGTAAATGACTGCACCAGCATGCACCAACTCTGGCAGTGCTGTGTAAATGACTGCACCAGCATGCAGCAGCCCTGGCAGTGCTGTGTAAATGACTGCACCAGCATGCAGCAGCCCTGGCAGTGCTGTGTAAATGACTGCACCAGCATGCACCAACTCTGGCAGTGCTGTGTAAATGACTGCACCAGCATGCACCAACTCTGGCAGTGCTGTGTAAATGACTGCACCAGCATGCAGCAGCCCTGGCAGTGCTGTGTAAATGACTGCACCAGCATGCAGCAGCTCTGGCAGTGCAGTGTAAATGACTGCACCAGCATGCAGCAGCCCTGGCAGTGCTGTGTAAATGACTGCACCAGCATGCAGCAGCCCTGGCAGTGCTGTGTAAATGACTGCACCAGCATGCAGCAGCCCTGGCAGTGCTGTGTAAATGACTGCACCAGCATGCAGCAGGCCAGACGGAGCTGTCAAATGATTACAACGGTATGATGTCGGATCACGTAGGAAACAGGGAAAAAAGGCGCAGGGATTATAAGGAAAGGAACAATTACCATCTCTCAAGGCTGAGACACTGATAACCTTAAAACTCTCTCTCCATTTCTGCTGTTTGTTTCCTCGGTAAAGATTCCCGGTGTTGTGTTAGAGGAAACGTTTCGTCACGCATGACTGAAGAAGCCAATCGTGGCGAAATGTTTCTCATAATAAATGTCCTGAACTGTACATCTTGTCGGTGTTAAACACGTGTCCTGCTTACCTCCTGACCCATGCTAGGCAAGTCCAACTCACACCCACCCACATCTATTCAATACTTGTCCAACCTAATTTTGAGGCTATCGAAAGTTTTCGCTTCAACGAGGCTACTGAATACTTTGTTTCTCTAAGCCAGTAATCCTGTCTGTCCAATTAATACTGAGTTGCAGTTCTTACATGTGATGCTATAGACACCTGATTTTTCAACAGAGACAGGGTGGGTCAACTGACCTTATGAGGGACAAGACAATTTCTTGGTGTTCTTCTATATGAAATAAGCAGCATTTGTTTACGCTTTATTGTATATAGCAAAAAAAACCTGTGTTGGCTGACTATAACTTGTGAAGGAACGTAACATCAATTCTTCGGAGAAAAGATTCAAAACTCGCCTGTGAGTTTTCCTGCTACCTGTCAGGGTTCTTGTGATATGTAGTGAAAAAATTGCCTTGTTTATTGGGGGTATAATAAAGTTGACTGTGTGAGACTTTATTCAGTCTCTGTACCTTTTTCTTCGCGAGTTAACGCCACTGTCTTCTCCTTTTTTATGGTCTTGACTTCTGTAGTATAGAAATTCTTGCTAAACTTTTTCTGTAAACTTCCTTGTTTGAACCCAGCAGGAAAACCTGAAGCCCTGAATTGCCTCCCAATAAGGTCGTTTTCTCTAAATGACTGCAATTCAGATTCTCATTTACTCTCGAGATGAGACTCGATTCCGAGCGGCATGATGAGTAAAATGATGAATGCAATTAGCAAAATATGTTGATTTTCTGCATGCAGTGACTTCTAGTTGGTTATTGTTTTTCACGATTAGCGTATGAAGGATGGGATGAGAAGTTCGTAGCTTATTTCCCACTCGACTTTGAAATAGATAGAGAGGAGTGTACAATAGTTAATAACAAGATAGAAAAATAAGGTATGTATATAACTGGTTCTCTGAACCATTTATCTACATTCCTGTCAGACACAGCAACATCTTGGGATCTTAATACAGGGAATTCTTCACTTTCCTAACCTTCCACGTTTGAATTTGTCAAATGTGATACCTCCTACGACTGCTGCACCTCATCTGCCTACAGTATATAAGCCACTTCTTCGCATGTATGCTGTATTCTTTTCAAGATTAATGGACTGATTACATCGACTCAAGGCTACCTGCCTGCCTGGAGTCTACCTGGAGGGTATTCTGGGGATCAACGCCCCCACGGCCCGGTCCACGACCAGGCCTGGTGGATCAGGGCCTGATCAACGACGCTGTTACTGCTGGCAGCACGCAATCCAACGTACTAACCACAGCCGGGCTGAGGGACTGATTTCATCAAACTCCTCTTCTTCACCATTCTCCTTTGTGTGGACTGATGAAGCCACTGTGTAGCGAAACGTTTCCTCATTAAGGTAGATGTTGTGAGATATGGAGACGGCCCCCACTATTTGTTTGTGAAGACAGAAGGGGGATTGCTAATCCCTGGTATCCCCGTACTGGTTTGGGAATCTTGGCGCTATAAGCGAGCACATGATAAAGTGTCTGAACCAGGGTAAGGGTAAGCTTGACTTGCAACTGGAGTAGCTAGGAATCAAGTTGCCGGTCGCCAGACTGGAAGAGACCCGGGCCGGGATCCATACCGGCGAATCACCTAGAACCTAGAAATCAGGAGGGAGTTGGAGGTGGGCCTCTGCTGAAGGCTATGAGATGACTCTGTGTGTGAAGGCTGCAAGTGTGAACGAATACTTTAAAGTAAAATTTCAGACCATCTAGTACCCATTTACGAGAACAAGAAGGCGCAATACCGCGACTGGAGCAATACACATATAACCCGCACATAGGAGAGAGAAGCTTATGACGACGTTTTGATCCGACTTACAAAGTCACACTAACACAAAAGAGTGAGGGAGCCAGTATATATTAGGCGAGGAGAAAGGGACGGAACAAATAGAGGAAAAAAAGGAAGCGGTAGTGATAATACTGGTAGTAGTAGAAGTTGTAAACTCAGTCTTACTTAGCATTATAACATATCGAAATGAGTTGTATACATATATAATAGTATAATTGCCATTAATGTATAATTCTATAATGAAAATTATAGAGTTTATTTAACCCAGGATTATCCCATTACTAATTATATTCCTTAAGTGGCTAGTGTTTTGATACCTTAATTTGAAGCTATGGTTAACCCTTCCACCCTTCACTATCATCTTTTGGGGATAGTGAGGTGTGGAAGGTCAACCTGGAACAACCTATGTATCCCACAGTCACCCTGGTTATCTTAACAGCGGTGTTGGTACCTTTGGGTACGTTGTGGCGAGGAAGGAGGAGAAAGGATGGGTAGTAAATGCTGATTACGGTCCACCCTCGTGCCACACCTTGCCCACCCTCCTGCCACACCTTGCCCACCCTCCTGCTCACACCTTGCCCACTCTCCTGCCACACCTTGCCCACCCTCCTGCTCACACCTTGCCCACCCTCCTGCTCACACCTTGCCCACCCGCCTGCCAAACCTTGCCCACCCTCCTGCCACACCCTACCCTCCTGCACAACCCTCTTGCCACACCTTGCCCACCCTCCTGCCACACCTTGCCCACCCTCCTGCCACACCTTGCCCACCCTCCTGCCCACACCTTGCCCACCCTCCTGCCACACCTTGCCCACCCTGCCACACCTGCCCACACCTTGCCCACCCTCCTGCCACACCTTGCCCATCCTCCTGCCCACCTTGCTCAGCCTCCTGCCACACCTTGCCCACCCTCCTGCCACACCTTGCCCACCCTCCTGCCCACACCTTGCCCACCCTCCTGCCACACCTTGCCCACCCTCCTGCCACACCTTGCACACCCTCCTGCCACACCTTGCCCACCCTCCTGCCCACACCTTTCCCACCCTCCTGCCACACCTTGCCCACCCTCCTGCCACACCTTGCCCACCCTCCTGCCACACCTTGGCCATCCTCCTGCCACACCTTGCCCACCCTCCTGCCACACCTTGCCCACCCTCCTGCCACACCTTGCCCACCCTCCTGCCACACCTTGCTCACCCTCCTGCCCACACCTTGCCCACCCTCCTGCCACACCTTGCCCACCCTCCCCACACCTTGCCCACCCTCCTGCCACACCTTGCCCACCCTCCTGCCACACCTTGCCCACACCTTGCTCACCCTCCTGCTACACGTTGCCCACCCTCCTGTCACACCTTGCCCACCCTCCTGCCACACCTTGCCCACCCTCCTGCCACACCTTGCTCACCCTCCTGCCACACCTTGCTCACCCTCCTGCCACACCTTGCCCACCCTCCTGCCACACCTTGCCCACCCTCCTGCCACACCTTGCCCACCCTCCTGCCACACCTTGCTCACCCTCCTGCCACACCTTGCCCACCCTCCTGCCACACCTTGCTCACCCTCCTGCCACACCTTGCCCACCCTCTTGCCACACCTTGCCCACCCTCCTGCCACACCTTGCCCACCCTCCTGCCACACCTTGCTCACCCTCCTGCCACACCTTGCCCACCCTCCTGCCACACCTTGCCCACCCTCCTGCCACACCTTGCCCACCCTCCTGCCCATAACTTGCCCACCCTCCTGCCACACCTTGCCCACCCTCCTGCCACACCTTGCTCACCCTCCTGCCACACCTTGCCCACCCTCCTGCCACACCTTGCCCACCCTCCTGCCCACACCTTGCTCACCCTCCTGCCACACCTTGCCCACCCTCCTGCCACACCTTGCCCACCCTCCTGCCACACCTTGCCCACCCTCCTGCCCACACCTTTCTCACCCTCCTGCCACACCTTGCCCACCCTCCTGCCACACCTTGCCCACCCTCCTGCCACACCTTGTCCATCCTCCTGCCACACCTTGCCCACCCTCCTGCCACACCTTGCCCACCCTCCTGCCCACACCTTGCCCACCCTCCTACCACACCTTGCCCACCCTCCTGCCCACACCTTGCCCACCCTCCTGCCACACCTTGCCCACCCTCCTGCCCACACCTTGCCCACCCTCCTGCCACACCTTGCCCACCCTTCTGCCACACCTAGCCCACCCTCTTGCCACACCTTGCCCCCCCAACTGCCACACCTTGCCCACCCTCCTGCCCACACCTTGCCCACCCTCCTGCCACACCTTGCCCACCGTCCTGCCCACACCTTTCTCACCCTCCTGCCACACCTTGCCCACCCTCCTGCCACACCTTGCCCACCCTCCTGCCACACCTTGCCCACCCTTTTGCCACACCTTGCCCACCCTCCTGCCACACCTTGCCCACCCTCCTGCCACACCTTGCCCACCCTCCTGCCACACCTTGCCCACCCTCCTGCCACACCTTGCCCACCCTCCTGCCACACCTTGCCCACCCTCCTGCCACACCTTGCCCACCCTCCTGCCACACCTTGCCCACCCGCCTGCCACACCTTGCCCACCCTCCTGCCACACCTTGCCCCCCCTCCTGCCACACCTTGCCCACCCTCCTGCCACACCTTGCCCACCCTCCTGCCCACACCTTGCCCACCCTCCTGCCATACCTTGCCCACCCTCCTGCCACACCTTGCCCACCCTCCTGCCACACCTTGCCCACCCTCCTGCCACACCTTGCCCACCCTCCTGCCACACCTTGCCCACCCTCCTGCCACACCTTGCCCACCCTCATGCCACACCTTGCCCACCCTCCTGCCACACCTTGCCCACCCTCCTGCCACACCTTGCCCACCCTCCTGCCTCACCTTGCCCACTCTCCTGCCACACCTTGCCCACCCTCCTGCTCACACCTTGCCCACCCTCCTGCTCACACCATGCCCACACCTTGCAACCCTCCTGCCCACACCTTGCCCACCCTTCTGCCACACCTCGCCAACCCTCTTGCCACACCTTGCCCACCCTCCTGCCACACCTTGCCCACCCTCCTGCCCACACCTTGCCCACCCTCCTGCCACACCTTGCCCACCCTCGTGCCACACCTTGCCCACCCTCCTGCCACACCTTGCCCACCCTCCTGCCACACATTGCCCACCCTCCTGCCACACCTTGCTCACCCTCCTGCCACACCTTGCTCACCCTCCTGCCACACCTTGCCCACCCTCCTGCCACACCTTGCCCACCCTCCTGCCACACCTTGCCCACCCTCCTGCCACACCTTGCCCACCCTCCTGCCACACCATGCCCACCCTCCTGCCACACCTTGCCCACCCTCCTGCCCACACCTTGCTCACCCTCCTGCCACACCTTGCCCACCCTCCTGCCACACCTTGCCCACCCTCCTGCCACACCTTGCTCACCCTCCTGCCACACCTTGCCCACCCTCCTGCCACACCTTGCCCACCCTCCTGCCACACCTTGCCCACCCTCCTGCCCATAACTTGCCCACCCTCCTGCCACACCTTGCCCACCCTCCTGCCACACCTTGCTCACCCTCCTGCCACACCTTGCCCACCCTCCTGCCACACCTTGCCCACCGTCCTGCCCACACCTTGCTCACCCTCCTGCCACACCTTGCCCACCCTCCTGCCACACCTTGCCCACCCTCCTGCTACACCTTGCCCACCCTCCTGCCCACACCTTTCTCACCCTCCTGCCACACCTTGCCCACCCTCCTGCCACACCTTGCCCACCCTCCTGCCACACCTTGCCCACCCTCCTGCCACACCTTGTCCACCCTCCTGCCACACCTTGCCCACCCTCCTGCCCACACCTTTCTCACCCTCCTGCCACACCTTGCCCACCCTCCTGCCACACCTTGCCCACCCTCCTGCCCACACCTTGCCCACCCTCCTGCCACACCTTGCCCACCCTCCTGCCACACCTTGCCCACCCTCCTGCTACACCTTGCCCACCCTCCTGCCCACACCTTTCTCACCCTCCTGCCACACCTTGCCCACCCTCCTGCCACACCTTGCCCACCCTTCTGCCACACCTTGCCCACCCTCCTGCCACACCTTGTCCACCCTCCTGCCACACCTTGCCCACCCTCCTGCCACACCTTGCCCACCCTCCTGCCCACACCTTGTCCACCCTCCTGACCACAGTCCACCCTCCTGCCCACAGTCCACCCTCCTGCCCACAGTCCACCCTCCTGCCCACAGTCCACCCTCCTGCCCACCCTCCTGCCACACCTTGCCCACCCTCCTGCCACACCTTGCCCACCCACCTGCCACACCTTGCCCACCCTCTTGCCACACCTTGCCCACACCTTGCCCACCCTCCTGCCACACCTTGCCCACCCTCCTGCCCACACCTTGCCCACCCTCCTTCCACACCTTGCCCACCCTCCTGCCCACACCTTTCTCACCCTCCTGCCACACCTTGCCCACCCTCCTGCCACACCTTGCCCAACCTCCTTCCGCACCTAGCCCACCCTTTTGCCACACCTTGCCCACCCTCCTGCCACACCTTGCCCACCCTCCTGCCACACCTTGCCCACCCTCCTGCCACACCTTGCCCACCCTCCTGCCACACCTTGCCCACCCTCCTGCCACACCTTGCCCACCCTCCTGCCACACCTTGCCCATCCTCCTGCCGCACCTTGCCCACCCTACTGCCACACCTTTCCCACCCACCTGCCACACCTTGCCCACCCTCCTGCCTCACCTTGCCCACCCTTCTGCCACACCTTGCCCACCCTCCTGCCCACACCTTGCCCACCCTTCTGCCACACCTAGCCCACCCTCTTGCCACACCTTGCCCATCCTCCTGCCCAAACCTTGCCCAGCCTCCTGCCACACCTTGCCCACCCTCCTGCCACACCTTGCCCACCCTCCTGCCACACCTTGCCCACCCTCCTGCCACACCTACACTTCATCTCTCCTTTGCCAGAAAGAAAAACTTTAGCAGTACTACTGTAGCAGCGACTGTCTACCTGGAGAGCATTCCGGGGATCAACGCCCCCGCGGCCCGGTCCACGACCAGACCTCCTGGTGGATCAGGGCCTCATCAACGAGACTGTTACTGCTGGCCGCACGCAATCCAACGACTGATCCTGCACCATCTGTAGGTATCTGTCCAGCTCCCTCTTGAAGACAATCAGGGGTCTTCCCGTAATGCCCCTTATTGCTGGTGGGAGGCTGTTGAACAGTCTTGGGCCCCGGACACTTATTGCGTTTTCTCTTAGTGTACCAGTGACGCCCCTACTTTTCACTGGGGGTATGTTGCATCGCCTGCCAAGTCTTTTGCTTTCGTATGGAGTGATTGCTGTGTGCATATTAGGGACCAGTCCCTCCAGAATCTTCCAGGTGTAGATTATGTTATATCTCTCTCGCCTGCGCTCTAGTGAGTACAAGTCAAGTGCTTCCAGGCGTTCCCAGTAGTTAAGGTGTTTGATGGAACTTATACGTGCAGTAAAGGTTCTCTGTACATTCTCTAGTTCTGCAATTTCACCTGCCTTGAATGGGGATGTTAATGTACAGCAGTATTCCAGCCTAGAAAGAATAAGTGATTTAAAAAGGATCATCACTGGCTTAGCATCTCTTGTCTTGAATGTTCTCATTATCCATCCTATCAGTTTCCTAGCAGATGTGATAGTGGCATTGTTGTGGTCCTTGAAGGTGAGGTCTTCGGACATTACTACACCCAGGTCCTTCACATTACTTTTCCGCTCTATTGTGTGATTGGAGTTTGTAGTAGTACTACTGTAGCAGCAGCTGTAGTACTACTGTAGCAGCAGCTGTAGTACTACTGTAGCAGCAGATGTAGTACTACTGTAGCAGGTAGCAGGTGCACTTATCAGTAAGAAAGTTACCCCGTCCTACAAGAATCTTTCCTACAAAGAACAGGACCAAATCTGTCAAAAAAATATTATTTGGAATGCAACTTTATCCATCATCAGAATCTAAACTGTTTTACTGTAATGTTGAAGTATTCTCTGTTAAATGTCAGCGGATCACAGGTGATGGTGACCCTGGCCTGCAGTTGTTTGGTAAATGATTCAGTATCACTCGTTTCGTGGTCTCGTTGTTATGTAGACTGATTGTGGAGGCGGGTATTCAAACAAGAAGATGCTGAAATTAATCCTTGAGCATGCCACTGCCACGAGTGTCTTCGGATAACGAAAAACACCTAGCTCTGCTGGGTGCATGATTTTTTTAGGATCGATGGCTGAGCGGATAAGGTGATATGTACGTTGTATTGTCTCTTGAGGTGGGCCATTGTGTCCAAGAATAGAGACCAGCTGATCTAGCAGTACAAAAGCTAGAAAAAATTATATATATATATATATATATATATATATATATATATATATATATATATATATATATATATATATATATATATATATATATATATATATATATGTGTGTGTGTGTGTGTGTGTGTGTGTGTGTGTGTGTGTGTGTGTGTGTGTGTGTGTGTGCCTGTGTTTATGCAAGATAATCACATGTGTGTGTATGCGTTTGTGTTGGGGGAGGTGTTTGAGTCGGGTGAGGACGGTATGCTTGAAGTCTATCAATACACTGACACACTCAAGTTAACTTGCAAACACTGTTCCATGATCAATACCATTCCCTGGTCGTCACCACCGCCGTCGCCGCCATCGCCGCCGCCGCCGCCAAGCACACGGGAACGCCTGGGAGCGCCACGCTGAATAATACATTTTTACCCCCCTCCTCCCTCCAGCGTTAATGACGAAAACCGAGCGAGTGTCTTGAGGAGAAGAGATAATATCCTGTGAAAATTTCCCCTTCTAGGTTGCACCCTGAGCTCTGTCCACTAATGGTGTGTGTCGGCGCTATCTTGCCCCTGCTCCATCAGTCCCACCAAGAATTCCATGTATGCCAGCCCACCGCCCCATAGCATTTGTGGTGTTTTTGGAGTTATTCTGCTGGACCTGGGCGTCCCTCACGCCCACACCGCCTCTAATGTGCCCCTAATTACTTCACCCGGCTCAGTAAATGCATCACAGGCAATGTGGGAAGCCCAGAGACGCGTTAAACCGGATTGAAAGTCGGAAATCTTGGGTTATTCGGTATCCAGTGAAGAATTCTGTGCATCCACGGCGGCGTTCCTCAAGTACTTGAGGCCTTTGTTCTCTTCTTACTAAAACTGGCCGAGTAGATCGTTTCTATGTGATAATGGCTGACTAGGAAGCAGACAGAGTGACTGCTCTACCTTCTGGTACTATTTTAGACGAATAGATGAGTGCGGGTGAAGCAGTATGGGAGAAAATATCTCATCCCGGCCAGAAATTGATGTCTCCCGTGGTATGACGCGCACGTCAGGCATGTCCCACCTGGAATGTCCGTCTTTGGAATTGACTTTCCATGAAATGAGTGCTAGTCCTTTACCCACTCCATGATAGTTTGCTTTCTCATAGAATTTGCCTTTCCCACAGTGAGTACGACGTGTGTAGCTCTTTTATGGCGGGTTTTATCAGTGGTTTTCATCGGGGAGACACGCCAGGTATTCCACGCACTCTGGCCGCCGCGTTCCAAGCGTACCACCGTGACCAGACCGCCATGTTACCCAAGGCTGCCAACGTGCTTGTGTTTTTGTTCCACATTCAACCTCTCCCTTTGTCATCGCTAGCCATGACAAAACCACCAACACGGTGTGCAAGCCACCTGACGACGTGGGAGATAGAGAGAAGAGGCGATAACCGAGTTTGAATGGAAGAATGGTGATAATAATAGTAAGGTAGAGAAAGGTTGGTAAGCAGAGGGCAGTGTGGTCAGTAAACAGACCCACGGCAACAGACCTGATCGTTAATGTACAGGTTTTTACCCACCTACCTGCCTCACCCACCACCTCTCCTCCCATTTCATTTCCTCTGTGATTATTCTAATTACCAGTCGCTCTGTTCCCCTGTAAGAGAGGCATTAGAGAGGACAAATAACAGATATCTTGGCCGTGAGTTCTTCGTGTGAGGAGAGTAAGAGGAAGGAGTTTGAGTGTAGGGCAGGAAGACATTAAATCAAAATAGCTTTGATGTGTAGCTGCACCTTCTCTACTCCGTGCACCTGTCGTATCTTCTGCATCTTTTGTACCTCCTGCCCCTGTCGTACCTCCTGCCCCTGTCGTACCTTCTACACCTGTCGCACCTGCTACACCAACACAAGTACCTCAGAATGCAGCTCAGCCCAGGTTCACAAAGTATTGCTTATGCGCTTGGTAGCGTAGTCTGGTAGTCTTGAGAGTAGCCTGGTATACAGTATAGTCTGGTAGTCTTGAGAGTAGCCTGGTATACAGTATAGTCTGGTAGTCTTGAGAGTAGCCTGGTATACAGTATAGTCTGGTAGTCTTGAGAGTAGCCTGGTATACAGTATAGTCTGGTAGTCTTGAGAGTAGCCTGGTATACAGAATAGTCTGGTAGTCTTGAGAGTAGCCTGGTATACAGTATAGTCTGGTAGTCTTGTTAAGAGAAACCTGGTATACAGTGTAGTCTAGTAGTCTGTTAAGAGTAACCTGGTAGTGTAGCCTAGTATATAGTATAGTCTGGTAATTGTTAGCGTAATTTATGTGCTAATTTACCCTTCAGTACTAGTTGTAATTATTAGTGAAGGAGTAAAATGTCAAGTAAGAAGGAGAAAGTTGTAAGAGACAGAGTAGAGGTGAAGGAGGATGTGCAAGATGTGCGGCAAAAGGGCGAAGAACAAAGGGAAGAGAGTATTAGAAAGAGAACATTAGAATGAGAACGTGCAAGTATTGATAATAATGACAATAGATAAGTGAACAAATGTGCAATTTAATGAGACATTTACTAAGGCAACGTTTCACCCACCGGGGCTTCGCCAAGACAATACATATAATACATAAGACACGATGGGTATACATGCAGTAGTAGTAGTAGTAGTAGTGAATCAAATTTTTCTTTGGATTTTATTTATGAGAAAGTTTAATATGAATTGACCCACTTTCCGGTTATTCCTTTTGTACGTATTTTGTACAGCATTACATCGTTGTCAGATGCTGTTGGGAAATCTCTGTACACTACATCTGCATTTTGGTTGTCTTCCTGTGTCGAAATGGCCCAGCGATTGCAAGAGGCAGGAACCATCTTCTCTAAACCAATCTTACCCCGAGTTGTGTAATTGCTATGAATCCAAACAATTGGCAACCTTGCTGATTAAAACGCTCTCGAAGATTTTGATAACGTGGGACGTGAGTGCTTTTAGTAAATGGTGTTTTGCGATCGTTTTACTGCCAACTTTTGTGTAGTGAGGCTATGTCACTTGCATTTAATGACTGTGGGATGACTCAAGTGTCCAGACCTCATTTTCATAGGATATTTAAGGCATGTGGTAGTTTTTTTTTTTTAGTTCATAATGAGTATGAAGATTAACGATTCTGGACCTGGGACAGAGTGCAAGGCATGCTATCAGCGGTGTTAGGCACTTTGTCTACCTACTACACCACACGAGGGCAGCACCTCCCTGGGCAGCTGCTATGTAGATGCTTATCGACATTTTCACAAAAGGGAGCAATATTGCATAATGTAAATAAAATAAACCGGCATTTTATTATCTTAATAATAACAAAAATAATAATTATATTATCTAAACATAATTCCTACTATCGGTATAATTTTAGCAAATTTTACTTTCAAATATGCATTTATATACGATTAAATATTACGGTATCGTGAGTATATTCCATATTAGCGTGAGACACGTGTGACCGAAAGTTCCATCTGTCTTGATATAGTGAAGAAGAAAATATTAATACATAAGGAACGATATCGTTTATTTGGTTGATGGAAGCAAATATATATATATATATATATATATATATAACATATATATATATATATATATATATATATATATATATATATATATATATATTCTTTCAACAAACCGGCCGTATCCCACCGAGGCAGGGTGGCCCAAAAAGAAAAACGAAAGTTTCCCTTTTTAAATTTAGTAATTTATACAGGAGAAGGGGTTACTAGCCCCTTGCTCCCGGCATTTTACTCGCCTCTTTCAATACGCATGACTTAAGGAGGAAGAATTCTGTTCCACTTCCCCATGGAGATAAGAGGAAATAAACAAGAACAAGAAATAGTAAGAAAATAAAAGAAAACCCAGAGGGGTGTGTGTGTATATGTATGCTTGTACATGTATGTGTAGTGTGACCTAAGTGTAGGTAGAAGTAGCAAGACGTACCTGAAATCTTACATGTTCATGAGGCAGAGAAAAGACACCAGCAATCCTGCCATCATGTAAAAACAAGTACAGGCTTCTGTTTTACACTCACTTCGCAGGACGGTAGTACCTCCCTGGGCAGTTGCTGTTTACCAACCTACTGCCTCTAGAATATATATATATATATATATATATATATATATATATATATATATATATATATATATATATATATATATATATATATATATATATATATATATATTCGTGCCGAATAGGTAAAACTGGTCAAGTAGCAAGAACTCATTAAGTCCTTTCTAAAATTTTCTCTTATACGTTTAAAGATATATTTTTTCCATTTATGTTAATGTAAAAATGAATAATTTTGAAAAATTAGCTAACCTTATTATATATATATATATATATATATATATATATATATATATATATATATATATATATATATATATATATATATATATATATATACATACACACACACACACACACATGAGGGCTGAAAGGGGTGTTAAACATTCACGAGAGAACATTACGTGAGTCAGATCAACAGATCTCATTATGATGGAAACTGAGGGAGGGAGGGAAGTAGTGAAGGAAGGTAGGGAGGGAGGAGCAACACCTGTACACATTATAATGGACGGGGCGTCCAGCTGCTAAACACTTGCCTCATTATTCATGTAATCCTCAGAACGAGCATTTATATCACATTTTCGGGGCTCGGCTGCAAAGATAAACCTTTTTTTTTTTTTTTTGCGTTTAGCGTTCATTGAATGACGTAGCTCGATTGCTAGCGCACTCAGCTTTCATACTGAGTCCGTGGTTCGATCTCTGCTACTGGTGGGAACATTAGAACGTGTTTCCTTAAGACATCTACTGTCCATGTTCACCTAGCAGTAAACTAGATACCTGGGTGTTGGCCGACTGGTGTGGGTCGCATCCTGGGGACAAAATTGACCTAATTTGCCAGAAATTCTCTGCATAACAAGGGGCTTTTTATACTAGTAGTATATCATTCATGTCAAGATAGGCCTGTATACCTTGTATATGTACTTGTAGAAACAAAAGGAAGGAAGGGACGGACGGACGTAGAAAAGAGTTGGGGTAAAGGCTGGTCGAGGGTGATTAGGTGTAAAAAGAGATTGCTTCACTTGGGAAGCACCTTGGTGCTCGTGAAGGGTTCTTGATCCAAAGAACTGGAACTCTCTACTCTCTACAGTAATAAGAGTGAGAGTTTTGGGTGATTGTGTAAGCAGGTGTTGTTATATATTATATTTGATGTTTCAGACAACGGAACAATGCTCTTCTCCAGACTGAGGGACTGACCACCTCAAAACTTTAAGGGTGATGGACTGATTACATCGTCTTCAAGTATCTTCTGCTTCTATCAATTTTTCTGTACTCGACTGAAGAAGCCTACTGTGTAGGCGAAACGTTTCGAAATAAAGATACCTAACTGTTGCATATGTGTCTTACCTAACAACACACTATATTTGATGTGCTGTTGAAGTGTGAGCGAAGTAACATGAAGGAATTCAGGGAAACCGGTTAGCCGGACTTGAGTCCTGGATGTGGAAATTATAGCGCCTGTACTCTGAAGGAGTAATGGAGGTATGTTGCAGCTTTTTAACTGTAGTGTCAGCAAGCCTCTAGCAAGACAGTGATGAAGTGAGCGATGATGAAAGTGTCTCTTTTTCGGGTCACCCTGCCTCGGTGGGAAACGGCCGACGTGTTAATAATAATAAAAAAAAGATACACGTATGTGTATGTTTCGTGCCTGACTATTAAATTAAAAAAAAACAAGATACAGTTTTGGATTACCTGGATTACCTGGAGAGAGTTCCGGGGGTCAACGCCCCCGCGGCCCGGTCTGTGACCAGGCCTCCTTAGGTCAGTGTCCCAGGATGCGACCCACACCAGTCGACTAACACCCAGGTACCCATTTTACTGATGGGGAACATAGACAACAGGTGGAAAGAAACACGTCCAATGTTTCTACTCTGGCTGGGAATCGAACCCAGACCCTCGCCGTGTGAAGCGAGAGCGTTAACCACCAGGCCACCAGAGCCCATATAATTAATTAGGAATAATATTTAATATTTGCAGATTCTGGATAAAAAATAATTATTTCCTAGACTGCTAAAGGAAATTGCATAAAAAATATATAATATAGGTTTATACCGTAAATATTGTCAGTTTAATTTTTTTTTAACCTTTATGAAAGCAATACACATCAGCGTTAAAAGTTTGAAGGCGATAAAACGAGGCATTCTCGAGAATAGCACTGGAAGTAATATTGCAACCATTGTTGATCTTAGCCAGTTGCAACCTGCACTGTCCGGTGCCTTGATGCTGGAGAAAGGCTCTTGATCCAGGTAGTTATAGACACCTCCTCCTTCCCTTCCCTCCACTACCACCACCCATCACTATTACGACGATAACCCCCCCCCCTACCCTAATGTCACCAACACAATAAACACCACCACCACCCTCACCACCCTCACCACCACCACCATCACAACCATCACCACCACCACCACCACCACCACCACCATCACCACCACCACCCTCACCACCACCACCCTCACCACCACCACCCTCACCACCACCACCACCACCACCACCACCACCACCACCACCACCACCACCACCATCACCACCAACACCATCACCACCCTCACCACCACCACCCTCACCACCACCACCCTCACCACCCTCACCACCACCACCCTCACCACCACCACCCTCACCACCCTCACCACCACCACCCTCACCACCACCACCCTCACCACCACCACCCTCACCACCACCACCCTCACCACCACCACCACCACCACCACCACCACCACCACCACCCTCACCACCACCACCACCGCACACCACCACCACCACCCTCACCACCCTCACCACCACCACCACCACCACCACCCTCACCACTACCACCACAACCACCACCACCATCACCACCATCATCACTACCACCACAACCACCACCACCACCACCACCCTCACCACCCTCACCACCACCACCACCACCACCACCACCACCCTCACCATCACCATCACCACCACCACCACCACCACCATCACCAACACCACCACCCTCACCACCACCATCACCACCACCACCACCACCACCCTCACCACCCTCACCACCACCACCACCACCCCCACCACCACCATCACCACCACCATCACCACCACCACCACCACCACCACCACCACCACCACCACCACCACCCTCACCACCACCCTCACCACCACCACCACCACCCTCACCACCACCACCACCACCACCACCACCACCACCACCACCACCACCACCCTCACCACCATCACCACCACCACCACCACCACCACCACCACCACCACCCTCACCACCCTCACCACCACCACCACCACCACCACCACCACCACCACCACCACCACCACCACCACCCTCACCACCCTCACCACCCTCACCACCACCACCACCACCACCACCACCACCACCACCACCCTCACCACCACCACCACCACCACCACCACCACCACCACCACCACCATCACCACCACCCTCACCACCTACATCACCACCCTCACCACCATCACCACCACCACCACCACCTACATCACCACCCTCACCACCATCACCACCACCACCACCACCACCACTACCATCATCACCACCACCATCACCAGTACCACCATCACCACCACCACCTCCATCACCACCCTCACCACCATCACCACCATCACCACCACCACCACCACCACCCTCACCACCATCATCACCACCACCACCATCACCACCCTCACCACCCTCACCACCCTCACCACCATCACCACCACCACTACCACCCTCACCACCATCACTACCACCACCACCATCACTACCACCACTACCATCACCCTCACCAACACCACCACCCTCACCACCACCACCCTCACCATCCTCACCACCACCTCACCACCACCACCACCCTCACCATCCTCACCACCACCCTCACCATCCTCACCACCACCACCCTCACCACCACCACCACCACCACTACCACCACCACTACCACCACCACTAATATAACACCACTATAATTCTCCCCTGGTCCAGCTCCCCGGCCGCCAGTGAAAATATCGTGTGTGTGTTGGCGCCACAATAGCTGCCGGATTACCTATCACTGTTTAAATATTAAATTTTCCATCATGCTTTATCACGGTGACATAAATTCTAAATCTGATAACTTCACCGGATTTGAATTTTTGACCCAAATGAAAACCATCGCGTCAGTCCGCTCAGCCAGCTGGTCGGAAAGAGGAGGAAAACAGGCAATATGGCGGACCGTGTCAATAAAATAAACGAATGGGAATGATTGCCGCGCGCACGACAAAGGTCTTTGATCCATAAATCATTTAGGATCCGAATACACGATATTAATCCTTAAAAGCAGAGATTGCATGAGAGGCTTTAGGGATTTCAGTCAGGGCGGCTTTTGTAATTGCTGGTCGGGGAGACTTTTATGGGAGGAGAGGCGACCTGCACACCGTTTTAAAAACTCAGTCAGACTTCGGCAGATTTCCAGAGCTTTTTTTTTATGGGTGGGGGGTGAGGGCGGGAGGGGTTCTTGCTTTCTATTTTTTTGTCTCTCGATAGGATTACACCTTGATTCACAGAGTAGTTTATTATTACTCCAACAGTGGTGTTGGTCGTATGCTGGAGGGCGATACAGAGTGATATATTGGGAGAGAGTCCATGTTACACTTGTTTGTACACACACACACAAACACACTTACAACTAACACACACACACACACACACACACACACACACACACAAACACACACAAACACACACACACACACACACAAACACACACACACAAGCAGACTCCTTATGAAAATCAAGAGACATGGAATTAGGAAAAAAAATATAAGGAATATAGTAGAACAAGGCAGTTGAAATTACCATTATTATTAAATAAAATTGAAGAGAGTTTTGCTAGTATGACAAGACTAATGTAAGAGAACAATAGCTGAGGACATCACCACTGCTATAACAAAATCTTTGCAAAGCAATAAATTATTATCATTATTATTAAAATTGTTATTATTATTCTTATTGGAATTATTTTGATCATGTTTATTATTATCATTATTATTAAAATTGTTATTATTATTCTTATTGGAATTATTTTGATCATGTTTATTATTACAATTATCATTATTGGATTTATTACAGAATTATTATTATTATTATT
The DNA here is from genome assembly GCF_038502225.1 of Cherax quadricarinatus. Lineage (NCBI taxonomy): Eukaryota > Metazoa > Arthropoda > Malacostraca > Decapoda > Parastacidae > Cherax > Cherax quadricarinatus. The sequence goes on from NC_091301.1 coordinate 11,188,163, forward strand.
ATTAGCATGATTATCATATTAACTGGATTACGCTAGGCTCGTACAGCACCTGGGTAATGAGAAGTAATAATGTTAGATCCATGGAAGGGAGGAGGGGGGGGGGTAGCTGCAAATTCCCTGAATTATGGGAAAGAACTGTCAGCCAGACACTGGCCATCAGTTAATGTGATACAAATGAATATGTGCGGCGAATATGACATTTAACAGTGAAAGTAAAGAAAATGTTCATTATAAAATCAATGAAGGCTGTAAACCCAGCACAACATGTTGGGGTTTATAGCCTATCAACTACACGAGGATCAAAGCTGTGTGTCACCTGTTACCCACCGGTTAAGAATACGTACTTTAATACCTAAAAGAGGGATTAAAGTCTCAATGTATATACACGGTGAGATATACACCTTACGGTGTATATATATTTATTTATTATCACACGGCCGATTCCCACCAAGGCAGGGTGGCCCGAAAAAGAAAAACTTTCACCATCATTCACTCCATCACTGTCTTGCCAGAAGGGTGCTTTACACTACAGTTTTTAAACTGCAACATTAACACCCCTCCTTCAGAGTGCAGGCATTGTACTTCCCATCTCCAGGACTCAAGTCCGGCCTGCCGGTTTCCCTGAACCCCTTCATAAATGTTACTTTGCTCACACTCCAACAGCACGTCAAGTATTAAAAACCATTTGTCTCCATTCACTCCTATCAAACACGCTCACACATGCCTGCTGGAAGTCCAAGCCCCTCGCACACAAAACCTCCTTTACCCCCTCCTTCCAACCTTTCCTAGGCCGACCCCTACCCCGCCTTCCTTCCACTACAGACTGATACACTCTTGAAGTCGCTCTGTTTCGCTCCATTCTCTCTACATGTCCGAACCACCTCAACAACCCTTCCTCAGCCCTCTGGACAACACAGTAAACAGGTGATTTCAGATTATGCAAAACAACCACTCTGAAAGAACAGAGAAATTCCAAGTGCTTTCGTGACTACTCACATTATCAAGGAACTATGAAAGTAAAGCATCCAAGGAAGGTATATAAGGGGTCTGGCCAACCGTTGTGGGATCTGATAGTGAGG
>NC_091301.1:11191741-11211741 GCF_038502225.1 Cherax quadricarinatus
CCCTCACCGAGCATAACCGTACATTTGCAATATTGGTCAGATAAATAGCCATTTATCTGACCATTTTTTTCAGTTTGCCCATATCCATTCGTAGCCTTTCCCTCTCCTTATCAGTTTTCATCATCCTCATTAGTGTCATATCGTCAACAAGCAGATACAGCTGATTCAGTCCTATCTGGTATGCCCTTCACATATATGAGAAACAATACTGGTTCTGTATCCTAGGGAAAGTGGGATAGAATCCTTCCTCCGTAAGCCATACGTGTCGTAAGAAGCGACTAACATGCCGGGAGCAAGGAGCTAGTAACTCCCTCTCCTGTATAAATTGCTAAATGTAAAAAGAGAAACTTTCGTTTTTCTTTTTCGTAATACCGAGCTTTGCAGAACTCGGCTCGTTACTCTTCCACATTCTGTCATCTCATCCCGGATAATCACTCTTTGTTTCTTTTCCCTAAGGTACTCTTTAATCCTCCTGAATTCGTTCCCTGTTATTCCTGTCTGCACATCTACTTTTAACCCAAATCTCTTGTGAGGTACGGTATCAAATATCTTCTGTCACTTTCTCATAGAATTCCAGTAGGTGAGTAAGACAAGAATTGCCATCTCTAAACCTGTGCTGATTACTGTATATGAAATCACTTCCTTCCACGTGCTTTACCTCTCTCCCTCTGATTATCTTCTCCCATTATCTTATGCAGTATGCAGGTCAGTGACACTGACCTGCAGTTCAACGCTTCCTGTCTCTCTCCTTTCTTGAATACTGGGGCCACATTCGCTGTTTTCCAGATCGGTGGGACTGTCCAGTGTCCAGTGGTTCAGCCAGTGCTTCGATACCTCTCGTACAGTCCTTGGTGATACCTTGTCAGATCCCATTACCTTCGATGAGAGAGAGAGAGAGAGAGGAGGGACTGAGGGAGAAATGAAAGAGGAGGGACTGAGGGAGAAATGAGAGAGGAGGAAGAGAGAGAGAGAGAGAGAGCACCACATACCGCTTAAAAAGATTTACATTAAACTCGATTTTCAAACATGATGGCGGAAATTTATGAATCCTTTATATATACGTATGTATATTTCGATTCATAAATGCAACATTTTAATACATATTTGTATTTCATTTCTAAATTCCTGTGTTGTGTGGTGGTAGTGGGAGGGGGGTGGGGGAGGGGGGATGACAGACATGTGGGTAGGGGATGGGGGTCAACATGGATATAAATATTGTGTTATGTGGGCCAGATTTGGATTTACAGAGATTTATGCTGGTTTTTGTTGATGGAGATAGTGGTTGTGGTGGCGATAGTGGGAGTGGTAGTGGCGGTAGTGGTTGTGGTGATTGTAGTTGTGGTGGTGGTGATGGTGGTGGTAGTGGTTGTGCTGGTGGAAGTGGTTGTAGCAGTGGTGGTGGTGGTAGTGGTTGTGCTGGTGGTAGTGGTTTTAGCAGTGGTGGTAATGCTGGTGGTAGTGGTTGTTGCGCTTGTGGTAGCGGTGGTGGTGGTTGTGGTGGTGGTGGAAACAGCGGTGGGCACTGTACGTCTGGATTGTCTGCATGAAGTCATATCTAATATTCGAAGTTCTTTATTTTTTCCCCCCATTTGCAAATTCTCCATTGTATTCCTGAGTGGAAGCTCACTTGGTCTCTCCCAGACGCCTTTTCGCTGTGCAAGACTCATGCCCTTATTTCCCCCCTCCCCTTCTATTCTAGTCTTTTACTTTCACCTCAGGTATTTCTTCAAATGTGAGACAACACGGTTCACTGAAGCTGCAAGTGTAAAAACAGTACAGTACTTTTAACAGCCGGTTGCACAAGCAGTAAGCAGGTAATGAATTCATCCAGAAATAATGCAAGGGTTGGTAGTGATTAACGGAACCCTCATGTTAATTCACCAATTAGAACTTTAAGAACATAAGAGTGGAGAAGCACTGCAGGAGGCCTACCTGACTCCTGCTACACCAACATCTCTGCTACTTCCTAAGAGCTCTTTGTGAGAGAGGAAGGCAGTACATGAGTTTGTTGATAATGTTATAAAATACCAAGAAGTTGAAGATTAAGACACATGTACAACAGTTGGGTTCAATTCCATGATCTGGAACGATATCGTTCCAGACCATGGAACTGAACTCTTCTTCAGGCTGAGGGGATCCCCTCAGGGAAAGTTCCTTGACACAAGTGAAAGGGTCTTGATCTAGGGAATTGGAGCTGTGCTCCAGTTACCTGAATTAAGGCTGAATACCTTCCACATCTTCCCCTACAGGCGCTGTACAATCCTAAGGGTTTAGCGCTTCCCCATTGATTATAATAATTCAGGCTGAGGGACTGACCACCTCAAATACTTTTTCTCCCAAAGTTGATGGACTGATTACGTCATCTTTATTTCATTACTACTGCTCCTTTAGTATTTGACTGAAGAAACCTGTTGTGTAGGCAAACGTTTCATCAATAAAGATACCCAGTTGTTGCTAAATTAGACACGTGCAACATTTGGGTAGCTTTATTGAGGAAACGTTTCGCCACACAGTGGCTTCATCAGTCCTATACAAAGAAGAATGGTGAAGATGAAAAGAAGTTTGAGGTAATTAGTCCCTCAGTCTGGAGTCGATGAAATCAGTCCATCAATCTTGAAAAGAATACAGTACATGAGCGAAGAAGTGGCTTAACTGCTGTAGACAGGTGAGGTGAAGCTATCGTAGGCGATATCACAGTGGACAGATCCACATGTGGAAGTAGGTCATGCCTATAGGGTAGGCATGACCACTGTGTGGCGAAACGTCTCCATAATAAAGATACCCAAGTGTCGCACATGTATCTAATTTATCAACTTGTTGGTTCTCTGAACCATTTGTCAACACCCAAGTGTTGAACATGTGTCAGGAGATAAGTCTGTTGAGTTGGAGATGACTCTCACCATCGTATCGTAAACACCGGACCCAAGACACCACTTGTACCGAAGACAAAGTGCTGTGGCCCCAGCTCGCTGTATAGCCCTTGTGGCTTAGCGCTTCTTTTTGATAATAATAATAATAATAATAATAATAATAATAATAATAATAATAATAATAATAATAATGTGGCCCCAGCTAAAGGGTGTCTATGACGACTGTAGCTTCAACACTTGCTGAAGAAGATTCACCGTGCCCTCGTGATAGGGCTGCCTCCCCCACAGGGCTGTAAAAAATACTCCACTTGACCCAAGGAAGACTCACCGTGCCTTTGTCATAGGGCCGCTCCTGCTATAGGGCTGTGAACGGTACTTGTACAAACTCGGATTCTCCTTCAAGAGCCAGTGACGGGTTACCATATGGCAAAGACCTTTGTCAGGATTTCGTTCATGGCGAATATATTACCGTCGTCATTATAGACCGCTGCCGTCTCTGTTCTTCAAATGAGAACCTCTTCGTATAATGAAAATAACAGATTGTATTTGAGTATTGACCACAAAACACCCGGGAGACCAACATACAGAAACATCACACCCAGGGGACCAACATACAGGAACAGTACACCCGGGAGACCAACATATAATAGCAGAACAAGCGGGAACCTCAAAATGGAAAGGCAAAGACACCAGGGAGACCAACATGGAGGAGGACACCCGGGGACCCCAACATGGAAAGGCAAGACACCAAAGGGACCAACATGCAGGAGTAGGACACCAGAGGGACCAACATGGAGAGGCAAGAACATCCTTGTGAACCCTCGTGGTTGTTGTTGTTGTGGTAGCGATGGGATGGGGGAGAAGATGGGGGTTGGTAAGGGACAGGTGGGCAGGTAAACATAGGGAACCTTCACCTGGGAGGGTCGCAGTCTGGCCCTCTTTCCCCAGCGAGATATTTTTCACCGACTTTCAAATCCACTCAATGATGACAATGACTGAGGAAGGACGCAAATTGTGGCCACCTTGCAGTGAAGCTGTTAAAGACGCGTCAGCGGCCTGCCACGGTCCTTATATGACGTGGGAGAGGGGGGATGAAGGGAGGGGGAGATTTAGGGGGAGGGTTGCTCCTGGCCTGGTGATGATGGGGGGAGGGGGGTGAGGCTTGTGTGGGGCAGGTGCCGACCCCTTAAAGTCACCTGATGGAGGTCCCTGTTCACCCAGGCTCATCCATCACAGCACAAGACGTCTCTTCAGCCTCCCCTGCCCTAGCCAGGGTCGTCCTGCCACCTACCTCACAAGGGTCGCTTCCCTCTTCTCTCTCTCTCTCTCTCTCTCTCTCTCTCTCTCTCTCTCTCTCTCTCTCTCTCTCTCCCCCCTCCCTCCCTCCCTCCCTCCCTCCCCCCTCGTACTCCCCTTCTAGGAACCTGCTTTGGTGCTGGTGAGGGACTCTTGATTCAGGGAAGTGGGGTTATCCTCCACGTTCATGGAGCAAACCTGTTTAACTCTCATTCCCAGGGCGATGGATTGACCCCCTTACGGGTTCAGCGCTTCCCTGCAAATGTAATCAAAACGACACTATGCCACCGGAAACTCCAGAATTAACCCACACACTGGAAAATAAATTTAGACGAAATCTCGGTCAAGGACGGACCGAAACTTCGACCGAAACGAAGTGTCAAGTTTCCTCTCCAAAGTGTGGGTTATTTGCGAATAGTTATAGCCACGGTAGTGTGACTTCAATTCATCGTACAAGGCTTGACGCTGGTGAATAAACACATTACTGGTGGCTACATTGGCGAAGGTGTAAGAGGGATGACCTGACCCTCATCTGCCTAAGTGAGAGAGAGAGAGAGAGAGAGAGAGAGAGAGAGAGCCTACTCTGTTGTTGTTGTTACTTTTCTAAGGGCTACGACAGCTTATGCAGAACTTACTCCTTCCTAGCCGGTGTTCTTCTTGTTGGTAGTTTATAGAGACACTGACAACTTGCGCGGTATCGAGAGCCCTTCCAGGCCAGTGTGCATTCCAGTATGGCAATGGTCATTAAAGTTTGGGGATAGTCGATAAAATCGCGACTCTGGCAGTAGGGCAGAGTTGGCAAGTTCGTGTGTGTGTGTGTGTGTGTGTGTGTGTGTGTGTGTGTGTGTGTGTGTGTGTGTGTGTGTGTGTGTGTGCAGGTCGTCATCTGTTTCTTCTCTCCACCTAGCAATAAGTTAAGTACCTCTGGCTGAAATGCTTTACATAATTTTGGCGTGTTTCCATGTAAGAAATAAGCAAGCTGTTAGCTGATTTTTGTAGCATTTATGTAATTTTTTGTCAAATTAATAATAATATAATATAATAACAGTAATAATAATATAATAACAGTAATAATAATATAATAACTAATAATAATATAATAACAGTAATAGTAATAATAATAAAACTCTGTCTGGGATTAATATTCAAGAAAAGTTTTTTTCTTCCTCTTCTTGTCCTCAGCTTGGGGTAGACTTGGCAGCGTGGCAGGTGTGCCCAGGGCGAGGCTCCGGGGCAGCAGGTGCGCCCACCTCACCTGCTCTGGGCGACATGCACCGCTGACCACCCGTTTTTCCTTAGTTTTCCAGCGAAATTACAGGAATCTGATACAAATTTATACGTTGTAGATGTGCTTGAATACTCTGACGTTGGTGCGGGAGGCTTACATTAGGGGAGGGAGGGTACACTGGTGGTTCTGAGGTTTTGTCACGCGCTGGTTTTGGTGTGGGAGGGTTACTTGGGTAGGGGGAGGGGGGGTCCCTCATCGCCCTTCCCATCCCCAGGTACCACCTACTCACAACGAGTCCCTACCTTAAGGAGACTGTAGACGTTCTCAGGGCACTCAACTGTATGGAGACTAGACATTCCTGCTTCAGGGTTCTCAACTGTATGGAGACTGTCGAGATTCCTACTTCAGGGCTGTATGGACTGTTTGGAGACTGTAAACGTTCTCTGCCTCTGAGGATCTCACCTCAAGGATCACAACAGTGCCACGATCACAGCTGCAAAGAAAATGATAGGATGGATAATGAGAATGTTCAAAACAAGAGATGTCAATCCAATGATGATCCTTTTTAAATCACTTGTTCTCTCTAGGCTGGAATATTGCTGCACGTTAACATCTCCGTTCAAAGGGGGTGAAATTACAGATCTAGAGAGTGTACAGAGAACCTTTACTGCACATGTAAGTTCCATCAAACACCTCAACTACTGGGAACGCTTGGAAGCACTTGACTTCTACTCGCTGGAACACAGGCGAGAGAGATATATCATAAGTTACACTTGGAAAATCCTAGAAGGAATGGTCCCGAATCTGCACACAAAAATCACTCCCTGCGAAAGTAAAAGACTGGGCAGGCGGTACAAAATACTCCCACAGAAAGTAAGGGCGTCATTGGTACACTAAGAGAAAACACCATAAGTGTCCGGGGCCCAAGACTGTTCAACAGCCTCCCACCATACATAAGGGGAATTACCAATAGGCCCCTGGCTGCCTTCAAGAGGGAGCTGGACAGATACTTCAAGTCGGTGCCAGATCAGCCAGGCTGTTGCTCGTACGTTAGACTACGTGCGGCCAGCAGTAACAGCCTGGTTGATCAGGCCCTGATCTACCGAGAGGTCTGGTCGTGAACCGGGCCGCGGGGGCGTTGATCCCCGGAATACTCTCCAGGTAGGGCATTCAACTGTAGGGAGACTGTAGGCGTTTCCTGCCTCAGGGTTGTTCTTCCCTGTTAATGTTAAATCCGTCCCCAGTAAGGAAGCTGTGGATAGTTTAAATACATTGAAGAATTTCACGGTAACTCTGGAATCATATATGATCTAAATATTCTGAAACAGTGACCCCACACCCTCCACACCTGCTGATAAATATTCTGAAGCACTGACCCCACACCCTCTACACCTGCTGATAAATATTCTGAAGCACTGACCCCCACACCCTCTACACCTGCTGATAAATATTCTGAAGCACTGACCCCACACCCTCCACACCTGCTGATAAATATTCTGAAGCAGTGACCCTACACCCTCCACACCTGCTGATAAATATTCTGAAGCAGTGACCCTACACCCTCCACACCTGCTGATAAATATTCTGAAGCAGTGACCCTACACCCTCCACACCTGCTGATAAATATTCTGAAGCAGTGACCCTACACCCTCCACACCTGCTGATAAATATTCTGAAGCAGTGACCCTACACCCTCCACACCTGCTGATAAGTTAGGCAGATTCACTGTTTACAATTATACTCTATATATATAGCCGGACTTGAGTCCTGGAGGTGGGAAGTAAAGTGCCTTCACTCTTTGCTGTTTAGAGTGACCTCTAAACTGTCATATCTGCGCACCTCTGGAAAGACAGTGATAGTGTGAATGATGGTGAAAGCGTTTCTTATTTTAGAGCTCCCCTGCCTCGGTGGGAGACGGCCTGAGTGTTAAAAATATATAGGTATCGCATATAGCTATAATTATGTTGTGCAACGACTGGAAGTCTTTATTGAGGAAACGTTTCGCCAGCCAGTGCCTTCTTCAGTCCAGCGAAATGTTTCCTTTATAAAGATTCTCAAATGTTGCGGAAGTGTCTCGGTTTTCTAAACCATTTATCACAGCCAGAGTCATAAACATTTACAAAATACATAAATTTTGTATTGATTATATTAATATGCAATGCATAAATAACTGACTTCTTGATCTAGCGGACATTGTTAGACCGTCTCCCAGTTTACACTCTGCGGTAATCATGTTCGACTGACGATCAGAATATATATACCGGGATGTGTATATCTTGCATTATATATACACCGGGAGTTTAATAGTAATTTTATGAAATATTGTTCAGGAAATGAGAATTTCACCATATTGTGAGTTACAAATTATGTACGGTGTACTTTATGCAGTGTGCTTGATACGGTATATACACAGATAAGAAGTGTGTCTTGTAAATGGTCAAAGTCGGACCCAGACGTTGTTATAAGCTACCCTTTCGTATGTGCAGGTTATTTGTGTGATGAATGGTTTGAAAAACCGACATGTTGAAGATTGAGACACTTATGCAGCATATGGGAATCTTTATTCAGGAAACGTTTCGCCACACAGTGGCTTCATCAGTACAAAGAGGAAGGCGGAAGGAGAGGAGGAAATGGTCCCTCAAAGTCGGACCCAGACGTTGTTATAAGCTACCCTTTCGTATGTGCAGGTTATTTGTGTATTGTTCCAGTCACGGTATTGTGCCTGTTTGTTGTTTATACGGTGTAACTTATACGGAATCACCGTTCGTGAATTCTGTATAAAATCATAATGGCGCAGGAAGGAGTGAAAGGTCGTTTTAGCTTTCTTTGCATAAGTGTTTTTGTTTTATTTGCACTCTGTTCCAAGCTTTCCTCCAAGCTTTGTTCCCAAACTCTGTGTCGAGCTGCTGTGTCTGCTTAAACTGCTCCTGCCTCCCAGCTGGTCACGCTCAAAACGTACTGACCTAAACTGTAATTAACCAGGGCGCCGTGTTCGAAAATAGCCTCGACCTTGGAAGTTTTGACCTTGTTTTTCATTGCAACAGCTTAGATTGTATTTATATTTTACCTGGAAATCCAATTACACCATTAGAGACAGGACAGAACTTTGCTAACCTTACGTTCGAATCTACATTGAAACAGAGTCGCGTATATATATATATATATATATATATATATATATATATATATATATATATATATATATATATATATATATATATATATATATATATATATATATATATATATATATATCAGGAAGAGTACCCCTCAAGGGAGGTTCCTTGATGCTTGTGAGGGGCTCTTGATCTAGGGAATTGGATCTGTGCTCCAGTTCCTTGAATTAAGCCACAATACCTTCCATCCCCCCCTCCACAGGCGCTGTATAATCCTACGGGTTTAGCGCTTCCCCTGATTACAATAAAATACTCAGGAACAGTAATAATAAGGCTAGCGTAAACACCTTTATTTAAAAACCTCAGAGAAATCAGATTTCCTGGTGTCTCTCCTCGTTGTGTGAGTCAGTATTAAGTCCATCAGATTCTCTGAGCATCTGATGGGTGGTGATCCATGTCACTTCTGGCACTTCGGTTCTCGGATGATGTAAGATGTAGTTTTCATACCTCCGTGTCCCGGTTCTCGTACTTCTGGGAGCAGCTTTGTAGTATGTTTGGAAATGATATAAAATACCGACAAGCTGAGGAATAAGACACATGTGCAACAGTTGGGTATCTTTATTGATGAAACGCTTCGCCTACACAGTAAACTTCTTCAGTCAAATACAGAGGGAGCAGTAGTAGTGAAATAAAGATGATGTAATCAGTCCATCAACTTTCCCTACTGTTCCTCACTTCAGACAACTCTGTAGCCGTTTTAATTTGATACTCAGTCGATCACAACAGTGTGTATTGCTGGCTTATAATGTCTTATATTTTTTAGTCAGTGTCTCCTGTGTTTGATTTGCTTAGGCTGAAGACGGGATCTAGCGGTGCCGGTACGTTCTCCACCCCTCACCTTTGGTGCTTCTTTTGTCTGCTGGGTCAGGAAATTTTACTCTGCAGTTTCTATCAATCTCACTGCTGGTGTTTCCAGTCTTGTGTGTGTGTGTGTGTGTGTGTGTACTCACCTATATGTGATTGCAAGGGCCGAGTCACAACTCCTGGCCCGATGCTTGTGTGTGTGTGTGTGTGTGTGTGTGTGTGTGTGTGTGTGTTCACCTATTTGTGGATCCAGGGGTAGTGTATGTGTGTGTGTTAAGCAGGAAGGTTGACATGATGGTGAGTCAGGGAAATAGATAGATAGATAGATAGATAGAGAGAGAGAGAGAGAGAGAGAGAGAGAGAGAGAGAGAGAGAGAGAGAGATAGATAGAGAGAGAGAGAGAGAGAGAGAGAGAGAGAGAGAGAGAGAGAGAGAGAGAGAGAGAGAGAGAGAGAGAGAGAGAGAGAGAGAGAGAGAGAGAGAGAGCGCAACCAGAGCTGGATAATGGGTTTAGATTAGCGGGGTAATTGTAATAATGTTGGTAATGGTGTTGAATTTGTTAACCATTTCGCGCGTGATTTGAGTGTTTGGTGGAAGGGTGGTTCGGCAGTTAATGGCCCCAGTGCCCGCTTAAATTGCCAATTGAGAGGATGATGCCGGTTACTGCAGGAGGGGAGAGGAGAGGAAGGGGAGAGAGAGAGACAGAGGTGATCGGAGCGAGGGGGAATTGCTTGTTCAGTGATCACTTGACTTTGTGTGTGTGTGTGTGTGTGTGTGTGTGTGTGTGTGTGTGTGTGTGTGTGTGTGTGTGTGTGTGTGTGTGTGTGTGTGTGTGTGTGTGTGAGGAGCTTGTCGATAGACTCACGACTATTACATTTTCCGTCTATAGACATTCCTGGTATAAACGAGATGTACGTGACATGTCTCAGTCAACATCCAGACCACTGAGTCCAGACTGTGTGCGTCCAGTGGTGGCTGCTACCGGGCCAGCCGTAGAACCATGGGCTACCCCACCTTCACCTGTCCTTAGAACCAAGGGTTGCCCCACCTTCACCTGTTCTTTGAACCGTGGGCTACCCCACCTTCACCTGTCCTTAGAACCAAGGGGTGCCCCACCTTCACCTGTTCTTTGAACCGTGGGCTACCCCACCTTCACCTGTCCTTAGAACCAAGGGGTGCCCCACCTTCACCTGTTCTTTGAACCGTGGGCTACCCCACCTTCACCTGTCCTTAGAACCATGGGCTACCCCACCTTCACCTGTTCTTAGAACCATGGGCTACCCCACCTTCACCTGTTCTTAGAACCATGGGCTACCCCACCTTCACCTGTTCTTAGACATGCTCTCTTGCCACGCCTTACCACAGTGCCCACACCAGAGTACCCACGCCACAGTGCCCACACCACAGTGCTCACACCACAGTACCCACACCAATGTCCACACCACAGTGCCCTCACCACAGTACCCACACCACAGTACGCACACCAGTGCCCACACCACAGTACCCACAACACTACCTACAACACAGTACCCACAACACAGTACCCACAACACAGTACCCATAATACAGTACCCACAACACTACCTACAACACAGTACCCATAACACAGTACCCATAATACAGTACAAACAACGCAGTACCAACACAGTGCCCACACCACAGTGCCCACACCACAGTACCCACACCACAGTACCCACAACACAGTGCCGACATCACAGTACCTACAGCACAGTACCCACACCACAGTGCCCACACCACATTGCCCACACAGTGCCAACAAAACAGTACCCACAACAGTACTCACAACACATTATCCATACCACAGTACCAACAACAGTGTACACATCACAGTACCCACAACAAGGTACCCACAACACAGTACCCACACCACAGTGCCCATCCTATAATGCCCACACCACGGTACCCACACAGTGCCCACAACACAGTGCCCACAACACAGTACCTACACCACAGTGCCCACACCACAGTGCCTACAATACAGTGCCTACAAAGTGCCCGCACCACGGTGCCCACAACACAGTGCTCACAATACAGTGCCCACAACACAGTGCCCACACCACAGTGCCCACAACATAGTGCCAACTCCAGTGACTACACCACAGTGCCCACACCACAGTGCCCACAACAGTGCCCACAACACAGTGCCCACAAAACAGTGCCCACAACACAGTGCCCACAACACAGTGCCCACAACACAGTGCCCACAACAGTGTGCTCACAACACAGTGCTCACAACACAGTGCTCACAACAGTGCTCACAACAGTGCTCACAACAGTGCCCACAACACAGTGCCCACAACACAGTGCTCACATCAGTGCTCACAACAGTGCCTACAACACAGTGCTCACAACACAGTGCCCACAACACAGTGCTCACATCAGTGCTCACAACAGTGCCTACAACACAGTGCTCACAACACAGTGCCCACAACACAGTGCTCACAACACTGCCCACAACAGTGCCCAAAACAGTGCCCACAACACAGTGCCCACAACACAGTGCCCACAACACAGTGCTCACAACACAGTGCCCACAACACAGTGCCAACAACACAGTGCCCACAACACAGTGCTCACAACACAGTGCTCACAACACAGTGCCCACAACACAGTGCTCACAACAGTGCCCACAACGCAGTGTTCACAACACAGTGCCCACAACACAGTGCTCACAACACAGTGCTCACAACACAGTGCCCACAACACAGTGCTCACAACACAGTGCTCACAACACAGTGCTCACAACACAGTGCCCACAACACAGTGCTCACAACACAGTGCCTACAACACAGTGCTCACATCACAGTGCTCACAACACAGTACCCACAACACAGTGCTCACAACACAGTGCTCACAACACAATGCTTACAACACAGTGCCCACAACACAGTGCCCACAACACAGTGCCCACAACACTGTTCACAAAACAGTGCCCACAACACAGTGCTCACAACACAGTGCCCACAACAGTGCCCACAACACAGTGCTCACAACACAGTGCTCAACACAGTGCCCACAACAGTGCCCACAACACAGTGCCCACAACACAGTGCCCACAACACTGTTCACAACACAGTGCCCACAACACAGTGCCCACAACACAGTGCCCACAACACAGTGCTCACAACACAGTGCCCACAACAGTGCCCACAACACAGTGCTCACAACACAGTGCCCACAACAGTGCCCACAACACAGTGCTCACAACATAGTGCTCACAACACAGTGCCCACAACACAGTGCTCACAACACAGTGCCCACAACACAGTGCCCACAACACAGTGCTCACAACACAGTGCTCACAACACAGTGCTCCCAACACAGTGCTCACAACACAGTGCTCACAACACAGTGCCCACAACACTGCCCACAACACAGTGCTCACAACACAGTCCTCACAACACAGTGCTCACAACAGTGCCCACAACACAGTGCCCACAACACAGTTCTCACAACACAGTGCTCACAACACAGAGCCCACAACACAGTGCTCACAACACAGTGCCCACAACACAGTGCCCATAACACAGTGCCCACAACATAGTGCTCACAACACAGTGCCCACAACACAGTGCCCACAACACAGTGCTCACAACACAGTGCCCACAACAGTGCCCACAACACAGTGCCCACAACACAGTGCCCACAACACTGTTCACAACACAGTGCCCACAACACAGTGCCCACAACACAGTGCCCACAACACAGTGCTCACAACACAGTGCCCACAACAGTGCCCACAACACAGTGCTCACAACACAGTGCCCACAACAGTGCCCACAACACAGTGCTCACAACATAGTGCTCACAACACAGTGCCCACAACACAGTGCTCACAACACAGTGCCCACAACACAGTGCCCACAACACAGTGCTCACAACACAGTGCCCACAACAGTGCCCCCAACACAGTGCTCACAACACAGTGCTCACAACAGTGCCCACAGCACAGTGCCCACAACACAGTGCTCACAACACAGTGCCCACAGCACAGTGCCCACAACACAGTGCTCACAACACAGTGCTCACAACACAGTGCCCACAACACAGTGCTCACAACAGTGCTCACAACACAGTGCTCACAACACAGTGCCCACAACACAGTGCCCACAACACAGTGCCCACAACACAGTGCTCACAACACAGTGCCCACAACACAGTGCCCACAACACAGTGCTCACAACACAGTGCCCACAACAGTGCCCACAACACAGTGCTCACAACACAGTGCTCACAACACAGTGCCCACAACACAGTGCCCACAACACAGTGCTCACAACACAGTGCCCACAACACAGTGCCCACAACACAGTGCTCACAACACAGTGCTCACAACACAGTGCTCACAACAGTGCCCACAACACAGTGCCCACAACACAGTTCTCACAACACAGTGCTCACAACACAGTGCCCACAACACAGTGCTCACAACACAGTGCCCACAACACAGTGCCCATAACACAGTGCCCACAACATAGTGCTCACAACACAGTGCCCACAACAGTGCCCACAACACAGTTCTCACAACACAGTGCTCACAACACAGTGCGCACAACACAGTGCTCACAACACAGTGCTCACAACACAGTGCCCACAACACAGTGCTCACAACACAGTGCTCACAACAGTGCTCACAACACAGTGCTCGCAACACAGTGCCCACAACACAGTGCCCACCACACAGTGCTCACAACACAATGCTCACAACACAGTGCCCAACACAGTGCTCACAACAAAGTGCTCACAACACAGCGCTCACAACACAGCGCTCACAACACAGTGCCCACAACACAGTGCTCACAACACAGTCCTCACAACATGGTGCCCATAACACAGTGCTCACAACACAGTGCTCACAACACAGTGCTCACAACACAGCGCTCACAACAGTGCCCACAACACAGTGCTCACAACACAGTGCTCACAACACAGTGCCCATAACACAGTGCTCACAACACAGTGCTCACAACACAGTGCTCACAACAGTGCCCACAACACAGTGCTCACAACACAGTGTTCACAACACAGTGCTCACAACGCAGTGCTCACAACACAGTGCTCACAACACAGTGCCCACAACACAGTGCTCACAACACAGTGCCCACAACACAGTGCTCCCAACACAGTGCTCACAACACAGTGCTCACAACACAGTGCTCACAACACAGTGCTCACAACACAGTGCTCACAACACGGTGCTCACAACAGTGCTCACAACACAGTGCTCACAACACAGTGCCTACAACACAGTGCTCACAACACAGTGCCCACAGCACAGTGCCCACAACAGTGCTCACAATACAGTGCCCACAACACAGTGCTCACATCACACTACCTACAGCACATTACCCACACCACAGTGCCCACACCACATTGCCCACAACACAGTTCCCACAACGCAGTGCCCATAACACAGTGCTCACATCACAGTACCTACAGCACAGTACCCACACCACTGCCCACACCACATTGCCCACAACACAGTGCTCACAACACAGTGCTCACAACACAGTGTTCACAACACAGTGCTCACAACACAGTGTTCACAACACAGTGTTCACAACACAGTGCTCACAACACAGTGCCCACAACACGGTGTTCACAACACAGTGCTCACAACACAGTGTTCACAACACAGTGCTCACAACACAGTGTTCACAACACAGTGTTCACAACACAGTGCTCACAACACAGTGTTCACAACACGGTACCCACAACACAGTGTTCACAACACAGTGCTCACAACACAGTGTTCACAACACAGTGCCCACAACACAGTGCTCACAACACAGTGCTCACAACATAGTGTTCACAACACAGTGCTCACAACTGTTCACAACACAGTGCCCACAACACAGTGCTCACAACACAGTGCTCACAACATAGTGTTCACAACACAGTGCTCACAACACAGTGCTCACAACATAGTGTTCACAACACAGTGCTCACAACACAGTGCTCACAACACAGTGCTCACAACATAGTGTTCACAACACAGTGCTCACAACACAGTGCTCACAACACAGTGCCCACAGCACAGTGTTCACAACACAGTGCTCACAACACAGTGCTCACAACACAGTGCCCACAACACAGTGCCCACAACACAGTGCCCACAACACAGTGCCCACAACACAGTGCCCACAACACAGTGCTCACAACACAGTGCCCACAACACAGTGCTCACAACAGTGTTCACAACACAGTGCTCACAACACAATGTTCACAACACAGTGTTCACAACACAGTGCTCACAACACAATGTTCACAACACAGTGCCCACAACAGTGTTCACAACACAGTGCTCACAACACAGTGTTCACAACACAGTGCTCACAACACAGTGTTCACAACACAGTGTTCACAACACAGTGCTCACAACACAGTGCCCACAACACGGTGTTCACAACACAGTGCTCACAACACAGTGTTCACAACACAGTGCTCACAACACAGTGTTCACAAAACAGTGTTCACAACACAGTGCTCACAACACAGTGTTCACAACACGGTGCCCACAACACAGTGTTCACAACACAGTGCTCACAACACAGTGTTCACAACACAGTGCTCACAACACAGTGCCCACAACACAGTGCCCACAACACGGTGTTCACAACACAGTGCTCACAACAGTGTTCACAACACAGTGCCCACAACACAGTGCTCACAACACAGTGCTCACAACATAGTGTTCACAACACAGTGCTCACAACACAGTGCTCACAACATAGTGTTCACAACACAGTGCTCACAACACAGTGCTCACAACACAGTGCTCACAACATAGTGTTCACAACACAGTGCTCACAACACAGTGCTCACAACACAGTGCTCACAACACAGTGCCCACAACACAGTGCCCACAACACAGTGCTCACAACACAGTGCCCACAACACAGTGCTCACAACACAGTGCCCACAACACAGTGTTCACAACACAGTGCTCACAACACAGTGCTCACAACACAGTGCCCACAACACAGTGCCCACAACACAGTGCCCACAACACAGTGCCCACAACACAGTGCTCACAACACAGTGTTCACAACACAGTGCTCACAACACAGTGCTCACAACACAGTGTTCACAACACAGTGCTCACAACACAGTGCTCACAACACAGTGTTCACAACACAGTGCTCACAACACAGTGTTCACAACACAGTGCCCACAACACAGTGTTCACAACACAGTGCCCACAACACTGTTCACAACACAGTGCTCACAACACAGTGCTCACAACACAGTGTTCACAACACAGTGCCCACAACACAGTGTTCACAACACAGTGTTCACAACACAGTGTTCACAACACAGTGTTCACAACACAGTGTTCACAACACAGTGTTCACAACACAGTGTTCACAACACAGTGCTCACAACACAGTGTTCACAACACAGTGCCCACAACACAGTGCCCACAACAAAGTGCCCACAACACAGTGCTCTCAACACAGTGCCCACAACACAGTGCTCACAACACAGTGTTCACAACACAGTGCTCACAACAGTGCTCACAACACAGTGTTCACAACACAGTGCTCACAACACAATGTTCACAACACAGTGTTCACAACACAGTGCTCACAACACAGTGCTCACAACACAGTGTTCACAACACAGTGCTCACAACACAGTGTTCACAACACAGTGTTCACAACACAGTGTTCACAACACAGTGCTCACAACACAGTGCTCACAACACAGTGTTCACAACACAGTGCTCACAACACAGTGTTCACAACACAGTGTTCACAACACAGTGCTCACAACACAGTGCCCACAACACAGTGCTCACAACACAGTGCCCACAACACAGTGTTCACAACACAGTGTTCACAACACAGTGCTCACAACACAGTGCCCACAACACAGTGCTCACAACACAGTGCTCACAACACAGTGTTCACAACACAGTGCTCACAACACAATGTTCACAACACAGTGTTCACAACACAGTGCTCACAACACAGTGTTCACAACACAGTGCTCAACACAGTGTTCATAACACAGTGTTCACAACACAGTGCTCACAACACAGTGTTCACAACACAGTGTTCACAACACAGTGCTCACAACACAGTGCTCACAACACAGTGTTCACAACACAGTGCTCACAACACAGTGTTCACAACACAGTGTTCACAACACAGTGCTCACAACACAGTCTTCACAACACAGTGTTCACAACACAGTGTTCACAACACAGTGTTCACAACACAGTGTTCACAACACAGTGTTCACAACACAATGTTCACAACACAGTGTTCACAACACAGTGCTCACAACACAGTGTTCACAACACAGTGCTCACAACAGTGTTCACAACACAGTGCTCACAACACAGTGTTCACAACACAGTGTTCACAACACAGTGCTCACAACACAGTGTTCACAACACAGTGCTCACAACACAGTGTTCACAACACAGTGTTCACAACACAGTGTTCAGAACACAGTGTTCACAACACAGTGCTCACAACACAGTGTTCACAACACAGTGTTCACAACACAGTGTTCACAACACAGTGCTCACAACACAGTGTTCACAACACAGTGTTCACAACACAGTGTTCACAACACAGTGTTCAAAAACACAGTGCTCACAACACAGTGTTCACAACACAGTGTTCACAACACAGTGTTCACAACACAGTGCTCACAACACAGTGCTCACAACACAGTGTTCACAACACAGTGTTCACAACAGTGTTCACAACACAGTGCTCACAACACAGTGCTCACAACACAGTGTTCACAACACAGTGTTCACAACACAGTGTTCACAACACAGTGCTCACAACACAGTGCCCACAACACAGTGCTCACAACACAGTGTTCACAACACAGTGTTCACAACACAGTGTTCACAACACAGTGCTCACAACACAGTGCTCACAACACAGTGTTCACAACACAGTGTTCACAACACAGTGTTCACAACACAGTGTTCACAACACAGTGTTCACAACACAGTGCTCACAACACAGTGCTCACAACACAGAGTTCACAACACAGTGTTCACAACACAGTGTTCACAACACAGTGTTCACAAAGTGTTCACAACACAGTGTTCACAACACAGTGTTCACAAAGTGTTCACAACACAGTGTTCACAACACAGTGCTCACAACACAGTGTTCACAACAGTGTTCACAACACAGTGCTCACAACACAGTGCTCACAACACAGTGTTCACAACACAGTGTTCACAACACAGTGTTCACAAGACAGTGTTCACAACACAGTGTTCACAACACAGTGCTCACAACACAGTGTTCACAACACAGTATTCACAACAGTGTTCACAACACAGTGCTCACAACACAGTGCTCACAACACAGTGTTCACAACACAGTGTTCACAACACAGTGTTCACAACACAGTGCTCACAACACAGTGCTCACAACACAGTGCTCACAACACAGTGTTCACAACACAGTGTTCACAACACAGTGCTCACAACACAGTGTTCACAACACAGTGTTCACAACACAGTGTTCACAACACAGTGTTCACAACACAGTGCTCACAACACAGTGTTCACAACACAGTGTTCACAACACAGTGTTCACAACACAGTGTTCACAACACAGTGTTCACAACACAGTGCTCACAACACAGTGTTCACAACACAGTGTTCACAACACAGTGTTCACAATACAGTGTTCACAACACAGTGCTCACAACACAGTGTTCACAACACAGTGTTCACAACACAGTGTTCACAACACAGTGCTCACAACACAGTGCTCACAACACAGTGCTCACAACACAGTGTTCACAACACAGTGCTCACAACACACTGTTCACAACACAGTGCTCACAACACAGTGCTCACAACACAGTGCTCACAACACAGTGTTCACAACACAATGTTCACAACACAGTGCTCACAACACAGTGTTCACAACACAGTGTTCACAACACAGTGTTCACAACACAGTGTTCACAACACAGTGTTCACAACACAGTGTTCACAACACAGTGCTCACAACACAGTGTTCACAACACAGTGCTCACAACACAGTGTTCACAACAGTGCTCACAACACAGTGCTCACAACACAGTGCTCACAACACAGTGTTCACAACACAGTGCTCACAACACAGTGTTCACAACACAGTGTTCACAACACAGTGCTCACAACAGTGTTCACAACACAGTTTTCACAACACAGTGTTCACAACACAGTGTTCACAACACAGTGTTCACAACACAGTGTTCACAACACAGTGTTCACAACACAGTGTTCACAACACAGTGTTCACAACACAGTGTTCACAACACAGTGTTCACAACACAGTGTTCACAACACAGTGTTCACAACACAGTGCTCACAACACAGTGTTCACAACACAGTGTTCACAACACTGTGCTCACAACACAGTGTTCACAACACAGTGTTCACAACACAGTGTTCATAACACAGTGTTCACAACACAGTGTTCACAACACAGTGTTCACAACACAGTGTTCACAACACCGTGTTCACAACACAATGTTCACAACACAGTGTTCACAACACAATGTTCACAACACAGTGTTCACAACACAGTGTTCACAACACAATGTTCACAACACAGTGTTCACAACACAATG